>NW_022610112.1:0-88535 GCF_000309985.2 Brassica rapa
GAGTGAACAGATGTTGAGTTGAGCTGAGTATATGTATGAAGAGCTAAGGAGTTGAAGAGGAAAGGAGATGAGGAAGCTTAAGGGAGTTTAGGGAGAGCATGTACGGACGTCCGTACAAGGCCGTACAAGCCGTACAGTCCGTACCATCCAAGCCGCAACCTAAACTTACCTTGCACAAGTGAAACGGTAACTATGGAAGAGTTACTCAAGTGGAGAAGGATCAGACCGTTTAAGAGATAAGGGACGCGCATTGCCAGGCTGGACAGGCTGGAAAGCTAAAGCACCTTTAGTCCAAGATGCCATAAGCGTGTGATGCCTCCTAATGGTTGATTTGAATCCTTTACCTTGACTTCACATGCTTACTCCTTAACTTGCGATTTGTAAACCCTAGTAGCTCTCCTATATATTGTAACTCATCAACACTAATAAAGATTAAGCAGTTTGAGTCTCTCAATCTCTTAGACAATGATTCTCTCTTAGACACTAAACGGCTCTCTCTAGTCTCTTAATCTTTCACAAACTTCTCTTATCACTTCTTAAACTCTCTCTTTTATTCTGATTACTCTAAGGATCTCTTAATCTCATATGGTATCAGAGCCAGGTTCATTTGAATCTGGGGTTTGATCTTTAGAGAGTTCCAAGCTAACGGCTTTGAAGCTACACGCGAGTAGTTTTGAAGGGTTGAAGCTGGATACGTTCTAGTTGAAGCTGTGCTACGTTCTGTGTGTTGCGTGATTCTAGACTCAAGGTTGGTGTGTACGAGATTCAAGATTCAAGTTTTCAAGTCAAGCAAAGATGGAACATGGATGAACATGAGGATGAAGGTAGCGGTTACTTTCAAAGGTAGCAACTACCTTGTGTGGTCTCGGATGGTGAAGACTGCGTGGGAAGTAAGGGTTTGTGGGGGCACATCACAACAGGGGAGGCTCCGAAACTCATTACTCAGGGAGGAGATCAAGAAGAGGTCTCCAATGAAGCGGCTGTGGAGAAATGGCAACAAGAAGACATGCTGGTGATGACGGTCTACACGCATCCTTGGACCCAGCTATCTTGGATGCCTACAGCTACTGTGAATCAGCCAAAGAGCTGTGGGACACGCTGAAGAAGGTGTATGGGAACACTTCCAACCTCAGCCGTGTGTTTGAAGTGAAGCTAGCGATCAACCGTCTTGCACAAGAGGACATGGAGTTCACTAAGCACTTGGGGAGGTTCAGGTCCTTATGGTCAGAGCTGGAGATGCTGAGGCCGAGCACAACTGATCCAGATCAGTTGAATGAGAGGCGCGAGCAAGACAAGGTCTTTGGGTTGCTTCTCACACTGAACCCGCCTACACTCAACTCATCCAGCACATGTTGAGGTCAGACAAGCTTCCGGACCTTGAGGAGGTGTGTGCGCAAATCCAAAGGGAGCAGGGATCTATGGGGTTGTTTGGAGGAAAGGGGGAGCTCTCTCTTGCCAATCAAGCAGCTCATGAGGACTCAATCGAGGCTCCACAAGCAAACAAGGCATCTCACGGGAAGTACGAGGAGAGGAAGTTCAATGGCAACTGTGATCATTGCAAGAAGCATGGTCATAAGAAGAGTCAATGCTGGATACTACACCCACACCTCAAGCCGGCCAAGTTCATGAAGGAACATGAGGGAAGGGCAAATGTGACTGAAGGTTCAAGCGGAGCTGGCACCAGCAAGACGAGTGAAGTGGATGGGCTTGGAGGCAATGATGGGAATGGGAAGTCTCTGGTGGCTTACACGGGCGCCTCAAGCTCACGCAGCAATGATGACTACATCAAGAGATCAGACCTTGATGCTCTCTTCAAAATGCTTAAGGAAAACGGTAACACTTATGGTTATTCCTTTGGAGCTTCTATGATTGCATATAAGGATGATCACTTGATTAGAGAACTAGTAGAACGGGTAGAAGCTAGGAATGAGTATAGAAATGCTCACATTGCTAGAACGGATAGGATGCACCCATTACTTAGTAATCTATGTCATAATGCTAAACAAGTAGGTAAACCATTGATTGTTGATTCTGGTGCATCACATCATATGATAAGTGATGAGAACTTGATTAAGGATATAGAACCTACGCATGGGCATGTGATGATAGCAAATGGGGATAAGATACCTATTAGAGGAATAGGAAAGCTTAAGTTGTTTAACAAAGAATCTAGAGCTTTTTACATGCCTGAATTCACATCAAACCTATTATCTGTGAAGAAATGTACTAATGATTTACAATGCAATGTTATCTTTAGTCCTAATGATGTGAAGTTTCAGGATATTGAGAGCAGCAGATTGATTGGGAAAGGGTGACTAAGGGAGATCTCTATATGCTTGAAGAACTCACTTCTGTTCCTGATTATAGTTGCTCGTTTACTTCTGCTTCTTTGTTGAATAAAAATGCATTGTGGCATGCTAGAGTAGGACACCCTCATGTTAAAGCTTTGAACTTAATGGTACCAGGTGTTGTGTTTGAGAACAAAGATTGTGAAGCTTGTATTTTAGGCAAGCATTGTAGAACTGTGTTTCAAAAGTCTACTACCGTTTATGATAATTGCTTTGATCTAATTCATTCAGATGTGTGGACTGCCCCTTGCTTATCTAGAGATAGTTATAAGTATTTTGTCACATTCATTGATGAAAAATCCAAATACACCTGGTTAACCTTAATTCAGACCAAAGATAGGGTACTTGATGCATTTAGGAACTTTCAAACTTATGTAACTAACCATTATCATGCTAAGATTAAAATTTTGAGATCAGATAATGGAGGAGAGTACACAAGTCATGCATTCAAGCAACACTTATCACAACATGGGATCCTACATCAAACAAGCTGTCCGTATACTCCACAGCAAAATGGAGTGGCTGAGAGGAAGAATAGGCACCTCATGGAAGTTGCAAGGTCACTTATGTTTCAGAGTAATGTTCCAAAGAGATTTTGGAGTGATGCGGTTGCCACTGCTTGTTACTTGATAAACATAACTCCAACCAAGATTCTGAATGAGAAGGCTCCATTTGAAGTTCTGAACAGGTAAACCAGCACTTGATTACTTGCGAGTCTTTGGATGCCTATGCTTTGTGCTCAAACCAGGAGAGATGATCAACAAGCTAGAAGCAAGAAGTACTAAGGCTGTGTTCATAGGATACTCAGCTACACAGAAAGGATACAAATGCTATGATCCTATAGCAAGGAGAGTTCTTGTATCTAGAGATGTGAAGTTCTTGGAAGATAGAGGATACTATGAAGAAAAGAACCAAGAAGACCTGAAGGACTTAACATCAGACAAGGCCACCACCTTGCGGATCATCCTTGAAGGTCTTGGAATCAGTACATCCCAGGATCCGAGGAATCACGCAACTACACCTCCTGAAGTTGGTTCACCATCCCACCTTGATCATGAGGGAGGAGAGGAGCATGAGGAGCCTATGCAAGAGGCTAATCAGGATGAAGGAGGAGTAGAGAATGAAGGAGAAGAGAGCATAGGCTCTGATGGTCATGGTCATGATCATGGTGTGAGGCAAACACCTTCTCAAGATGAAGTGGTAGAAGAACAACAGGAAGAAGAACCGGTTGTGCAGCCACTAAGAAGGAGCACAAGGATTAGGAAGGATCCTTCTAGCTGGGTAAACACGAGAGTGTACTACAATGCCCAAGCTGTGGAGCATCCTTCTCAAGCCGTGTGCTCCTTTGCTCAATATCCAGAAGAACATTGTGCCTTCATGGTTAACTTGGATGAGAACTACATCCCAAGAAGCTATGAAGAAGCAATCATGGATAAATAATGGAAGGAGTCAGTTGGAGCTGAGGCAGGAGCTATGATCAAGAATGATACATGGTACGAGAGTGAGTTACCAAAAGGGAAGAAGGCTGTGACTAGTAGATGGATATTCACAATCAAGTACAAAGCGGATGGAAAGATTGAGAGGAAGAAGTCAAGGCTAGTTGCAAGAGGTTTCACTCAAACTTATGGAGAAGATTACATAGAAACCTTTGCACCAGTAGCTAAACTACACACAATCCGGATTGTACTAAGCTTGGCTGTGAATCTTGGATGGGGGTTATGGCAAATGGATGTGAAGAATGCATTTCTACAAGGTGAACTTGAGGATGAAGTGTTTATGCATCCACCTCCAGGCCTTGAACACTTAGTGAAGAGAGGGAATGTGTTGAGACTGAAGAAAGCTATCTATGGGCTGAAGCAATCACCAAGAGCTTGGTACAACAAGTTGGGCACTACTCTGAATGGCCGAGGCTTCAAGAAGTCTGAACTAGATCACACCCTCTTCACACTCACGACTCCCTCAGGTATGATTGCACTCCTGTGTGTTGATGATATCATTATCACAGGGAGTGATAAGGAAGGTATCATAGCAACCAAGGAGTTTCTTAAATCCATGTTTGAGATTAAAGACTTGGGAGAAATGAAATACTTTCTTGGAATTGAGATATGTAGATCCAAGGAAGGTTTGTTCATGTCCCAAAGGAAGTATACACTTGATCTTTTGAAAGGTGCAGGTGCTTATGGAGGCAAGACAGCAAGGATGCCTATGGAGGATGGCTACAAAGTCCCACGAGAGGGGGAGATTGAAGACAGCAAACCTTATCAGGATCCTAAACTCTATAGAAAACTAGTTGGCAAATTGATTTATCTTACTATAACTAGACCTGACATTTGTTTTGCTGTGAATCAGGTGAGTCAACACATGCAAGTGCCTAAGGAACATCATTGGCGCATGGTGGAGAGGATCTTGGTGTATCTCAACGGCTCACCTGATCAAGGAGTATGGATGGGCTGCAATGGAAGCACTGAAGTGGTGGGATACTGTGATGCGGATTGGGCTGGTGATAGAGCAGACAGGAGATCAACCACAGGCTATTGCACATTCATTGGAGGCAACTTGGTGACTTGGAAGAGTAAGAAGCAGAAGGTGGTGTCTTGCTCAAGTGCAGAAGCTGAGTATAGAGCGATGCTGAAGCTCACCAACGAGTTAGTATGGATCAAAGGTATCTTGAAGCATTTGGAGATTGATCAAGCCACGCAAATGACCATGCATTGTGACAACCAAGCCGCCATTCACATTGCCTCCAACTCGGTGTTCCATGAGAGAACCAAGCACATTGAAGTTGACTGTCACAAGGTGAGGCAGATGATCATCTTAGGAGTCATCTTGCCATGCTACACAAGGAGTGAAGATCAGTTAGCGGATGTGTTTACCAAGGCTGCAAGACAGAAGACAATGGAGTCCATTCACATCAGGTTGGGCCTCATTGATCTTGGGAAGAGAAGGAGCTAATCCCCTTAGCTGCAAGGTCTTTACTCTTTTTCCCTCATCAAAGTTTTATCCCATTGGGTTTTCTTTGGTGAGGTTTTTAATGAGGAAGATCTTGTGGCATTCCAAGCTTAAGCTTTCACAAAGCTAAGCTTGAGGGGGAGTGTTGAGTTGAGCTGAGTATATGTATGAAGAGCTAAGGAGTTGAAGAGGAAAGGAGATGAGGAAGCTTAAGGGAGTTTAGGGAGAGCATGGTACGGACGTCCCTACAAGGCCGTACAAGCCGTACAGTCCGTACCATCCAAGCCGCAACCTAAACTTACCTTGCACAAGTGAAACGGTAACTGTGGAAGAGTTACTGAAGTGGAGAAGGATCAGACTGTTTAAGAGATAAGGGACGCGCATTGCCAGGCTGGGACAGGCTGGAAAGCTAAAGCACCTTTAGTCTAAGATGCCATAAGCGTGTGATGCCTCCTAATGGTTGATTTGAATCCTTTACCTTGACTTCACATGCTTACTCCTTAACTTTGCGATTTGTAAACCCTCGTAGCTCTCCTATATATTGTAACTCATCAACACTAATAAAGATTAAGCAGTTCTGAGTCTCTCAAATCTCTTAAGGCAATGATTCTCTCTTAGACACTAAACGGCTCTCTCTAGTCTCTTAATCTTTCACAAACTTCTCTAAATCACTTCTTAAACTCTCTCTTTTATTCTGATTACTCTAAGGATCTCTTAATCTCATACCAGAGACAACTCAAGAGAGTAGTGGAGCATCTGATACACATGATCAAGATGTGGAAGTTAGTGAACTTCCACCATTCGGTGGTTGACATCCTGGGTTACTGCCAGGTCCTTGCTGATCTTGCCTTACCTTGACCCCAATACTTTCTAAGATGATCCGCAAGGTAGTGGCTCTCTCCAAGGTAAGATCCTTCAAGTCTTCTTTGTTTTGCTCCTCATAGTACCCTCTCTCTTCAACAAACTTCACATCCCTTGATACCAGCACCCTTCTTGTGTCTAGATTATAACACTTGTATCCCTTTTGAGTTGTAAAGTAGCCAATAAACATTGCCTTAGTACTCCTAGCTTCAAGCTTGTTTCTCAACTCAAGAGACAACTCAAGAGAGTAGTGGAGCATCTGGTACACATGATCAAGATGTGGAAGTAAGTGAACAGCAAGATGGAGCTGAAGCAAGTCAGCTAGGAGAAGAAGAGGCAGTTGAAGTGTCTACTTCTGTACCACAAGAAAGTGGAGAAGAATCACAAGTGGAAGTGGAACCAGCATTGAAAAGGAACACACAGCTTGAGAAGGATGCTCCACAGCCTGGGCATTTAGTACACTCTCGTGCTTACCCAGTTGGAAGCATCTCTCCTAATCCGTGTGCTTCTTCTCAATGCTGGATCCACTTCCACTTGTGATTCTTCTCCACTTTCTTGTGGTACAGAAGTAGACACTTCAGCAAGATGGAGCTGAAGCAAGTCAGCTAGGAGAAGAAGAGGCAGTTGAAGTGTCTACTTCTGTACCACAAGAAAGTGGAGAAGAATCACAAGTGGAAGTGGAACCAGCATTGAGAAGAAGCACACGGATTAGGAGAGATGCTTCCAACTGGGTAAGCACGAGAGTGTACTACAATGCCCAGGCTGTGGAGCATCCTTCTCAAGCTGTGTGTTCCTTTGCTCAATACCCTGAAGAACATTGTGCTTTTATGGTAAACTTGGATGAGAACTACATACCAAGAAGCTATGAAGAGGCAATGATGGATAAAGAATGGAAGGAATCAGTTGGAGCTGAGGCAGGAGCTATGATCAAGAATGATACATGGTATGAGAGTGAGTTACCAAAAGGGAAGAAGGCTGTGACTAGTAGATGGATCTTCACAATCAAGTATAAGGCTGATGGAAAGTGTTAAGTTATGGAGATGATTAAGTGAAAGAATCAAGGGTTTACATGAGAAGAGAGATCAAAGGAAGAAATGGAGTAGTTGTGTGAAGTTAAGGAGAAGTGTACGGATAAGGCAAAGGCCGTACAACTTAGGTACCTGGGAAGAAAGGCAAAGCTCACATCTATCCTAAAGTGGCCGATGACTCTACAAGAGGAAGAGGCTTAGGATATGACCGTTGAAGGATAAGGTTGGGACGCGGCTTAAGCTGTTGCTAGCTGTAAAGGCAAAAGGAGCATCTAGGCAAAGATGCCTTTGGCATCAGCGTGTAAAGCCTCACCTCCGTTCATTCAAATGAAGCGCGCCTCTCCTTGGTTTGACTCCACATGTTAGTCTTTAGGATTTGCTTTCACTATTACAAAACCCTTGTATGCTGATCCATATAAATATGTAATCTCTCCATAATAATAAATCAAGCAAGTTATGAGTCTCTCTTAGTCTCTCTCAAAGTTTCTCTCTCTAGACTCTTAATCTCATTTCATACTTTAATCTTCTCTAAACTTATTCTAATCTTCTCTAAACACTCAGATTACTCTTAACATCACTAAAAGTGATAGAAAGGTGGAGAGGAAGAAGTCAAGATTGGTTGCAAGAGGCTTTACTCAAACTTATGGAAAAGATTACATTGAGACCTTTGCACCAGTAGCTAAACTACACACAATCCGGATTGTCTTAAGCTTAGCTGTGAACCTTGGATGGGGCTTATGGAAAATGGATGTGAAGAATGCATTTCTACAAGGAGAGCTGGAGGATGAAGTGTATATGCATCCACCTCCAGGCTTGGAACACTTAGTGAAGAGAGGGAATGTGTTGAGACTGAAGAAAGCTATCTATGGACTGAAGCAATCACCAAGAGCTTGGTACAACAAGGTGAGTACTACTCTGAATGGCCGAGGCTTCAAGAGGTCTGAACTAGACCACACCCTCTTCACTCTCACCACTCCCTCAGGTATGATTGCACTCCTTGTGTATGTTGATGATATCATTATCACAGGAAGTGATAAGGAAGGTATCATAGCAACCAAGGAGTTCCTTAAATCCATGTTTGAGATTAAAGACCTGGGAGAAATGAAATACTTTCTTGGGATTGAGATATGTAGATCCAAGGAAGGGTTGTTCATGTCCCAAAGGAAGTATACACTTGATCTTTTGAAAGGTGCAGGTGCTTATGGAGGCAAGACAGCAAGGATGCCTATGGAGGATGGCTACAAAGTCCCACGAGAGGGGGAGATTGAAGACAGCAAACCTTATCAGGATCCTAAACTCTATAGAAAACTAGTTGGTAAATTGATTTACCTTACCATAACTAGACCTGACATTTGTTTTGTTGTGAATCAGGTGAGCCAACACATGCAAGTGCCTAAGGAGCATCACTGGCGCATAGGGGAGAGGATCTTGATGTATCTCAACGGCTCACCTGATCAAGGAGTATGGATGGGTTGCAATGGGAGCACTGAAGTGGTTGGATACTGTGATGCGGATTGGGCTGGTGATAGAGCAGACAGGAGATCAACCACAGGCTGTTGCACATTCATTGGAGGCAACTTGGTTACTTGGAAGAGTAAGAAGCAGAAGGTGGTGTCTTGCTCAAGTGCAGAGGCTGAGTATAGAGCTATGCTGAAGCTTACCAACGAGCTGGTGTGGATCAAAGGTATCTTGAAGCATTTGGAGATTGATCAAGCCACGCCAATGACAATGCATTGTGATAACCAAGCTGCCATCCACATTGCCTCCAACTCGGTGTTCCATGAGAGAACCAAGCACATTGAAATGGATTGCCACAAGGTGAGGCAGATGATCATCTTAGGAGTCATCCTGCCATGCTACACAAGAAGTGAAGATCAGTTGGTTGATGTGTTCACTAAGGCTGCGAGACAGAAGACAATGGAGTCCATTCACATCAGGTTGGGCCTCATTGATCTTGGGAAGAGAAGGAGCTGATCCCCTTTGGCTGTGAGGTCTTTACTCTTTTTCCCTCATCAAGGTTTTGTCCCAATGGGTTTTCCTTGGTGAGGTTTTTAATGAGGAAGATCTCATGGCTATCCAAGCTTAGTCTTTCACAAAGCTAAGCTTGAGGGGAAGTGTTAAGTTTTGGAGATGATTAAGTGAAAGGATCAAGGGTTTACATGAGAAGAGAGATCAAAGGAAGAAATGGAGTAGTTGTGTGAAGTTAAGGAGAAGTGTACGGATAGGGCAAAGGCCGTACAACTTAGGTACCTTGGGAGGAAAGGCAAAGCTCACATCTATCCTAAAGTGGCCGATGACTCTACAAGAGGAAGAGGCTTTAGGATATGACCGTTGGAGGATAAGGTTGGGACGCGGCTTGAGCTGTTGCTAGCTGTAAAGGCAAAAGGAGCATCTAGGCAAAGATACCTTTGGCATCAAGCGTGTAAAGCCTCACCTCCGTTCATTCAAATGAAGCGCGCCTCTCCTTGGTTTGACTCCACATGCTTAGTCTCTAGGATTTGCTTTCACTATTACAAAACCCTCGTATGCTGATCCATATAAATATGTAATCTCTCCATAATAATAAATCAGACAGTTCAGCTTATCTTTGCCTCCATGGCTTACTCTTAGTCTTGTTCTCTAAACCTTACTCTCTACACTCGTTTCTTCTCTAGTCTCTCTTAAATCTATTCTAAACACTCAGATTACTCTTCATTACTCTAAAAGTGATAACCAGGAACACCTTTAGTGAGGCTCAAGCAATGGTACCTGATACATTATCCCAAAGGTGCATCAGTACCTATCAAAAACAAGAAAATGAATATCCTGCATCACACTTGATGCACACAATCTCACAATTCAATCATAATCATTTTAAGTATCTTTTCAAGCACAAGCAATGAATAAGATGAATGAAAAAGTTTTAAAAGTCTAAGGGAACTTCCCTTGTGTTTTTGTGAGTTTCCTAACTCGGCCAATGCACCATCTTCATGGCATCACCAACTTCTTGGAAAGGCAGAATGGATTCATCAGCTTTTCCTCAATCACCTCTCATTGAAGCTGCATTGATGGAAAGCCTTCTTCCTCACTCGCCAAGACTGCTCTGAACAGCCTCTTGCCTAGACACGCCACTGTCTTGGTCCGGTTGATGATCCTTGTAGAAGCCTTTGCAAAGACTTGTTACTGACCATGGATCATATGCATTAAGACTCCCCCTCAAGCTTAGAACCAAGACTAGAAGGAGCTAAGCTTGTGATGAACCTATGCATCTCCATGGTCTAATAACTATCATCTTTTATGATAGCTTTCTTCTTGTGAGTTTTCTCTCTTCCTTAACCAGGAATTAGGTTGTTTGAATCACCATAGAGAGTCTCACAAGACACATCTCTCATTGCATAATGACCCATGCTACACTTCCTGTAGACTAAGGTGAGATTTTATAAGGATTTACTCAAGGTGTGTGTGAGAAAGTGTTTAGGAGAGTTTATGTGAACAGATTTGAGACTTATGAGTATCGGGAGAGATTTAGAGTATGAAAGAGACTAGGTAACGAGATTAAAGAGACTGAGAGACTTAGAGAATAGATTAGAGACTTAGTATCAAGAACAGACTTTCATAGAACATGAAGGAGAAGGGTTTCCCCCCTTACTCACTTAAGTCATTACAAATTGCCATCTAAGACTTATATATGAGTTTTACATTTGCAATCTCATAACCTAAATCTAATGGTTGATAATGGACTTGAAGATGGACGATCAGGATCTGGTCTTGAAGTGGTCTTGTGCAAGCTGTAAAGGGGAGAAGATCAGATAAGGTATCAATGGCCGGATTTGCTTAGCTTGAATTGGACAGCCAAGATTGTCTTCATGTGTGGTCCTGCTCCAAAAGGTGCTTTACCTTTTGGCCAGCCTGTCACAAGCTGTCTCACGCCCACTTGCTTCTCCAACAGTCACAAGATCACGCCCTAAGCTTCCTTGTGCCTTAACTGAACCAAACTCCAATTCTGGTCGATCCGGGTAAGTCTGGTATGGCCACTTGCTTTGTACGGTCGTTGGTACGGACAGGCCGTCCGTACCTCGCCCTAACTTTGCCCCATTGCCTATCTTACTCCAAATGATGTCTAAGCCCTTCTTGGACTTAATCCCTATCTTTGCACAACCTTCATGATACTTCTAGACTTCTTTAAACCTTCATGAAGCCTTGATAGACAATCTCTGAATGATCTTGCCTTATCTTTATCCAAGACCCAAGCTCCTCCAAACCACTCCTTTGGCTTCATTTCTTTCTTCAAGTTAAGCTTTATCTTCTCTTCAGTTCAACACTCCCCCTCAAGCTTGAATTTAGGAGATCCTAAGCCAAGCTTGGAACTCTGAAGAGTCTCCCTCATTAAAAACCTTACAAGGAAAACCCATTGGGACAAAACCTTGCAAGGGAAAAAGAGTAGAGCTCTCCAAAGCCTAGGGATTGGCCAGTGAGCTCTTGTGCCTTAGAACCAGTGTGGTTGGACACAAGAAGCTCTGGATCACGGCCTAATAGGTGCAGCAACACTTCATAGCTTTGCGCACACTTCAACTCAGCTTCACCTCTTCATGTAACTAGTTTTGAAGTCTCCCCCTCTCAACTGACTTCACAGCCATGTTAGAGAAGCTAGGACACTACCAGATCATCTTCAAAACACCAGTGACTTCACACACGGCTTGCCCTCTTCATAGAACTGGTTTGGATCTCCCCCCTCTCAACAGACTTCTCAGCCATCTTAGAGAAGCTAGGAACTGACAAGGAACATTTTTAGTGAGGCTCAAGCAATGGTACCTGATACATTATCCCAAAGGTGCATCAGTACCTATCAAACAAGAAAATGAATATCCTGCATCACATTTGATGCACACAATCTCACAATTCAATCATAATCATCTTAAGTATCTTTTCAAGCACAAGCAATGAATAAGATGAATGATAAAGATTGAAAAGAGTTTTAAAAGTCTAAGGGAACTTCCCTTGTGTTTTTGTGAGTTTCCAAACTCGGCCAATGCACCATCTGTTGAACTGAAGAGAAGATAGAAGGTGTTGGATGAGTTTGGGAGAAGGTGGCCGATGGTACAAAGATAGGGCAAGACCTTCAGGAGTGTCCCTTGGTATCCAGAAGTGATCTGATGGTTGTGCAAAGATAGGGCCAAGTCTAGGAGGGACTTAGAAGCATAGTTGAGGAGAATGGTCGAGTGTGCAAACTTAGGGCGAGGCCGTACGGAACGTACGGACCTGACCGATCCGGAAGTTCATGACTCGACCATCTGAGCCTATTTGGAGTTGGTGCAAAAATAGGGCAAAGGATAGCTCTTAAGAGAAGAAGACAAAAGAGGCTCTTAAGAGAAGAAGACAAAGGAAGAAGCTGGCGCCAAGACAGGCTGTCTATGAGCTGTGTGAGCTGTAAAGAAGAAGCTATAGTGACCTTGTATCTGAACAGATACAAGGGCAGGTTCATGGGAGCCTTTAGCCAGCCAATAAGGAGCCAGCCTTCCCTTTGACCAGATTTGAATTAACCAACCAGGCACCAAAGAGAGTTTAACCAATCAGATGAGGCTATAATGACCAGATCAACTCTCCATCTCGTCCCTCCATCCTTCTAGTCTTTTATGAGCCTTTAGATGTAGGTTTTAAGTTTATGGAATGTAAAGAGCATATATAAGCTCATATGTTAGGAAATGTATCTCTTAAGTGAGTAAAGGGGGAAACCCTTCTCCTTCATGTTCTATGAAAGTCTGTTCTTGATACTAAGTCTCTAATCTATTCTCTAAGTCTCTCAGTCTCTTTAATCTCGTTACCTAGTCTCTTTCATACTCTAAATCTCTTCCCATACTCATAAGTCTCAAATCTGTTCACATAAACTCTCCTAAACACTTTCTCACACACACCTTGAGTAAATCCTTATAAAATCTCACCATCTTCATGGCATCATCAACTTCTTGGAAAGGCAGAATGGATTCATTAGCTTCTCCTCAATCACCTCTCATTGAAGCCGCATTGATGGAGAGCCTTCCTCCTCACTCGCCAAGGCTGCTCTGAACAGCCTCTTGCCTAGACACGCCACTGGCTTGGTCCGGTTGATGATCCTTGTGTAGAAGCTTTTGCAAAAGACTTGTTACTGACCAACCATGGATCATATGCATTAAGACTCCCCCTCAAGCTTAGAACCGAGACTAGAAGGAGCTAAGCTTGTGATGATCCTATGCATCTCCATGGTCTAATAACTATCATCTTTCATGATAGCTTTCTTCTTATGAGTTTACTCTCTTCCTTAACCAGGAACTAGGGTGTTTGAATCACCATAGAGAGTCTCACAAGACACACCTCTCATTGCATAATGACCCATGCTACACTTCCTGTAGACTAAGGACTAGATATGTCCAATGGTATTATGCAATGGCCATCTCTCATTGCATACTCAATCACACTACACTTCCTGTAGATTATGGACTAACATGTCCAAGTGATGATATGCAATGGCACAAGACCTTTGTCTTTACATTCTTGGTTGATGGCGAGTTACATGTATCAGTTCCCTTGTGTACCTAACACCACCACAACTCAATGCAAGATCAGATCATCCCATTGGGATCAAACCAAGATCATTCATCATGTTTGATCACCAATGCCACAATAATGTATGATACTTGAAACAAGCTAGACAATCAAGACAAGAATATGCAAAGACAATGTATGCTTTCAACAATACACTGATCTTTTTAGGTTTAATTCAGTTTTTTTTTTTTAAATGCAACAATAGATGAATGCATTAGGTTACATACTAACTATATGAATGAAACTGATTCAATCCAAATGAACACAAGACTAGATGATACTTATGCAATCAATGTTGAGTTGAGCTGAGTATATGTATGAAGAGCGAAGGAGTTGAAGAGGAAAGGAGATGAGGAAGCTTAAGGGAGTTTAGGGAGAGCATGGTACGGACGTCCGTACAAGGCCGTACAAGCCGTACAGTCCGTACCATCCAAGCCTCAACCTAAACTTACCTTGCACAAGTGAAACGGTAACTATGGAAGAGTTACTCAAGTGGAGAAGGATCAGACCGTTTAAGAGATAAGGGACGCGCATTGCCAGGCTGGGACAGGCTGGAAAGCTAAAGCACCTTTAGTCCAAGATGCCATAAGCGTGTGATGCCTCCTAGTGGTTGATTTGAATCCTTTACCTTGACTTCACATGCTTACTCCTTAACTTTGCGATTTGTAAACCCTAGTAGCTCTCCTATATATTGTAACTCATCAACACTAATAAAGATTAAGCAGTTTGAGTCTCTCTAATCTCTTAGACACTATGGTTCTCTCTTAGACACTAAACGGCTCTCAAGTTACTTAATCTTTCATAATCTCTTTCTAAACTTCACCTAAACTCTCACTTACATTCTAGTTACTCTAAGGATCTCTTAATCTCATAATCAAGGCAATAAGCGTGACTCAATTCATGCTTATGCTTACTAGTTTTATTAAGGCCAATGATTCAAGTAGCTTAGACATACTTCTAAATCCTACAAGACATTAGATGCTAACCAGCAGATTTTAATTTCTCTAAATGCAATGCAAGCTTACATCAGTACATTTGCAATTTAGTTTCATTTTTAAATGCATCAGTATATAAATGCACAATCTTAAAGCATTAGCTATATGAATGCAACAGGTTCAATCCATAATTAATATTAAAGCTATGCACAACCGTTTCAATCAAAACCAATGATACAAGCAACTTAGACAATTTCTAATTGATGCAAGACTTTCATTGATGGATTAAACATAGGCAATAGCATCAGATAACAATAGGATTGAACTTAGACAATATGAGATATGCTTATGTATGCAAAATAACTTATCAATCATGATGCAAGCAGCAGAGACATTCTACTCAATTCTACAACACATTCATGATGATTCAAGCTATGACAATATCCAAGACAATGCAATAAACAGACCATGAGATTCTGGGACTCTAGACATTACTTACTATCAATAAGACAATGCAGCAGCAAAACAATTTCAGTGCAATTAGCCTAGACATTCTACTAGATGCTATAAACTCTTAATGGAATTAGGGAAAGCACATAGTATAATCAGGAGATAAACCTATCAAGACATATTAAGATAGATGAGATTAGGTTTACTCCCTTGGTTAAGATGATACCAATGATGAGGAGTGGTTCTCAAAGTTACCACTTGAAGCCTTACTTCTTCTTCTTCTCTTATTGCAATCACTCTTCTGAAGTCACCACCATGATGGAATGCCTGTGGATGCTTCAGCTACTTCTTCAATCCCCTCACAATAGAAGCCGCCTTGATAGAGTAGCCTTCTTCTTCACACAGCCAAGAGTGCTCTGTGTTAGTTTGAGCACCCTCTTGAATAGGCACGCCACTGCCTAGACCCGGTTGGCTTCTTCTTCTGGTACTTGCAATGTTATGAAGAAGAGCACCAGTGAGTCTTACAACCATCTGTGCTTCTCCCTTTCTTGTAACACCTCTCCATTGTACACACAATGGGCATCATTCTTTCTCTTTCAACTCGGATTTGATGATGAACTAGGAACACCTTTTGTGAACCTGAAACATCACTCAAACTCTAGCCAAAATAAGACACAATTGCATTGGGATCAATCCTTGACTTCATCAAGTTTGATCACCAATGTCTCAAGCTTTATAACATTAGATAGAATCAAGACAATGTCAAGTTCTTATCTATGCAAGCAACCATTCTCTAAATACTAAGCAAGACCTTATCAGATTCAAGTCAAAGTATTTAGGCACTTTTAAACACTCCTTAATATGCAACTTAGATTTTAATCTAAATGCAATAATACAAGGCAGCAACAAGGCAGTATGCATTAATCCTAATCAGTTTTTAACTCATGAAAGCAAGCATGATTAGATAATATAATCTATCATCCTAATAAGACAAGTTTATTTAGAACTGTCATTAAGCATTTAACCATTTTCAATAGTATTGATGTCCAATCTTGATTAATATATTATCAAGTTTGATTCCTACTATCACAAGCAATGCAACAGATAGACACAAGGCATTATCAAGTTCTATTCTTTGCAAGCTAACTCTCTAAGTACAAGCAAGATCCTAAGGGCATCTCCAACCCCACTCTATTTTTCACTCTAAAATAGAGTTTAGAGTAAAAATGCTCCAATGGTACTCTATTTTCCACTCTATAATAGAGTAAAAAATGGGTTTACTCTATATATAGAGTAAGTTATTTTTTTTTTGTTCATCACTCTATTTTTCACTCTAAAATAGAGTACCATTGGAGTATATCACAACTCTATTATAGAGTTATTCTATTTTAGAGTAAAAAATAGAGTGAACCATTGGAGATGGTCTAACAGATTCAAGACAAGTTACTTAGGCACTCTTAAGAGCTTCTTTACTCAGCACTTAGACATGAATCTAATGCTTCAATGTAAGACAGCCAGCGGATTCATTTCATGAAACACAAGCAGGTTTAGACGTCTACTAACTTCCTGACAAGCATCATTAGATCCGGGAGATTACACAGTTCTCAGCATTAATTCAATCAATTTCAGTTCATGAGCACAGGATTCAAACAATAAGTTTTAGTGTCTTAGCAAACTCATGACCGAACTAGAACAATCATTTTATTCTTCAAAGCACTAAAGAAGCCTTTAAAGCATCCTGGGATATACACAGCACATCAATCACCACACCACCTCAACATTTCGATACTCAAGCTTTTAATAAAGAGGGAAAGAGATCCAGCTTACAGCCAAGGAACTTTTGCTAGTTCCTTGAATCTCCATGGTTCATGGCCAGATGTTGAGCTCCTGGTGTCGTATCACACCCCTTCTTCTTCCATGAACCATCCTCTTGAACCCACCATGGCTGAGACACCTCCTTTCCTCCCTTTCAAGTCGCCAAAACCAGTACCAAGTAGAAAGCTGTCACCTTTCTTCTTGAACCACCACTAAGACTCACGAATCTAGCTCTTGAAGAGTGTTGTCAAACCGCTTCAAGGCTTTGTTCTTCAGGGTCTCCTTTCATCAGGTCGAGCTTGATAAGTCAGAATAGAGCACATACAGCTTCTAAGGCACCTCGGATGTGTTTATCTTCCTCCTGAAGATGAACAAACGTTGGCTGGACCAAAGAGCTTCTTCTTTGCTTCAAACAGCCATGGAAGTGGGCTTGAGCTTTGCGGAAGTTAGATACCAGGTTCTGATGAACCTGGCTCTGATACCATGAGATTTTATAAGGATTTACTCAAGGTGTGTGTGAGAAAGTGTTTAGGAGAGTTTATGTGAACAGATTTGAGACTTATGAGTATGGGAAGAGATTTAGAGTATGAAAGAGACTAGGTAACGAGATTAAAGAGACTGAGAGACTTAGAGAATAGATTAGAGATTTAGTATCAAGAACAGACTTTCATAGAACATGAAGGAGAAGGGTTTCCCCCCTTACTCACTTAAGTCATTAAAAATTGCCATCTAAGGCTTATATATGAGTTTTACATTTGCAATCTCATAACCTAAATCTAATGGTTGATAATGGACTTGAAGATGGACGATCAGGATCTGGTCTTGAAGTGGTCTTGTGCAAGCTGTAAAGGGGAGAAGATCAGATAAGGTATCAATGGCTGGATTTGCTTAGTTTGAATTGGACAGCCAAGATTGTCTTCATGTGTGGTCCTGCTCCAAAAGGTGCTTTACCTTTTGGCCAGCCTGTCACAAGCTGTCTCACGCCCACTTGCTTCTCCAACAGTCACAAGATCACGCCCTAAGCTTCCTTGTGCCTTAACTGAACCAAACTCCAATTCTGGTCGATCCGGGTAAGTCTGGTATGGCCACTTGCTTTGTACGGTCGTTGGTACGGACAGGCCGTCCGTACCTCGCCCTAACTTTGCCCCATTGCCTATCTTACTCCAAATGATGTCTAAGCCCTTCTTGGACTTAATCCCTATCTTTGCACAACCTTCATGATACTTCTAGACTTCTTTAAACCTTCATGAAGCCTTGATAGACAATCTCTGAATGATCTTGCCTTATCTTTATCCAAGACCCAAGCTCCTCCAAACCACTCCTTTGGCTTCATTTCTTTCTTCAAGTTAAGCTCTATATTCTCTTCAGTTCAACAGTTCTCAAAGTTACCACTTGAATCCTCACTTCTTCTTCTTCTCTTATTGCAATCATCCTTCTGAATTCACCACCATGATGGAATGCTTTTGGATGCGTCAGCTACTTCTTCAATCACCTCACAATAGAAGCCGCCTTGATAGAGTAGCCTTCTTCTTCACACAGCCAAGAGTGCTCTATCTTAGTTTGAGCACCCTCTTGAATAGGCACGCAACTGCCTAGACCCGGTTGGCTTCTTCTTCAGTTACTTGCAGTGGTAAGAGGAAGACCAGTGAGCTTCAAGTGGGTTTTACAACCATCTGCGCTTCACCCTTCTTGTAATAACCCTCCATTGCACACACAATGGACACCATACTTTCTCTTTCAACTCGGATTTGATGATGAACTAGGAACACCGTTTGTGAACCTGAAACATCACTCAAAATCTAGCAAAGATAAGACACAATTGCATTGGGATCAATCCTTGACTTCATCAAGTTTGATCACCAATGTCTCAAGCTTTATAACATTAGATAGAATCAAGACAATGTCAAGTTCTTATCTATGCAAGTAACCATTCTCTAAATACTAAGCAAGACCTTATCAGATTCAAGTCAAAGTATTTAGGCAATTTTAACCACTCCTTAATATGCAACTTAGAATTTAATCTAAATGCAACAATACAAGGCAGCAACAAGGCAGTATGCATTAATCTTCATCAGTTTCTACTCATGAAAGCAAGTATGATTAGATAATATAATCTATCATCTTAACAAGACAAGTTTAATTTAGAACTGACATTAAGCATTTAACCATTTTTAATAGTATTGATGTCAAATCTTGATTAATAAATTATCAAGTTTGATTCCCAATATCACAAGCAATGCAACAGATAGACACAAGGCATTATCAAGTTCTATTCTTTGCAAGCTAACTCTCTAAGTACAAGCAAGATCCTAACAGATTCAAGACAAGTTACTTAGGCATTTTTAAAAGCTTCTTTACTCAGCAATTTAGACATGAATCTAATGCCTCAATGTAAGACAGCCACAAGACTATATGGAACAGCTTTCAATTCCGTTTCAATCCATGTATGCAAGCAGATTCAATTAATCACAACAAGCATCACTATGACCCGGAGCTAAGCATATTAACAATCTTAATCACCAAACCAGGCTCTTTAAGCATACTGAGACAGATTCTAAAGTATTCATTTAGCAATCTTTAAACAATTCTCAGGTTTTCAATCACATCACAACCAGTCAATATACTCAAGCTTTATACAAGAGAAAGAGGTTTCTTACAGCCAAGGAACTAGTGTTAGTTCCTTGAAACTCCATAGAACATGGCAAGACAGTGAGCTGTTGGTGTCGATTCCAACTTCTCCTTCTCCCATGGACCTTTCTCTTGAACTCTCCATGTCAAAGACCCCACCTTTCTTCAAGTTGAGTTCGCCACACCAGTACCAGCTGAAAGCTATCACCTTTCTTCTTGGACAGTGGATAAAAACTAGCTTGGACATAGCTTTGAAGCTTGGTTGATGAGATCGCCTCATACACCATTCCTTCCAAGGTTCTTTCTTCTTCATGGGCTTCATGAGAGAGTGTAGGTCGGCCAGGGACAGCTTCTGGACACCATGGATGAGCACACCTTCTTCTTGAAGATTAGAACAGCCGGTTGGACCATGGAGCTTATTCTTGGCTTCAAGCGACATGGAGGAGAGCTATGAGCTTCAGCAGAAGCAA
The DNA here is from genome assembly GCF_000309985.2 of Brassica rapa. Classification (NCBI taxonomy): domain Eukaryota; kingdom Viridiplantae; phylum Streptophyta; class Magnoliopsida; order Brassicales; family Brassicaceae; genus Brassica; species Brassica rapa. The sequence goes on from NW_022610112.1 coordinate 20,043, forward strand.
GAACCAAGTTCTAATGAACCTGGCTCTGATACCATATGATTTTTAAAGAGATCTCTACTCTGGTTGTGTGTGTGTGTGTATAAACTCCAATGGAGAAAGATGAGAGCTTAGTTCTAGGTGATTTAAGAACAGAGATTGGTGAGAGTGTTTAAGTGTTTAAGAGACTAAAGAGAATGAGATTAAGAGACTGAGAGACTAAGAGAATAAGTGTTTAGAGATTAGAGAAGGAGAGGGGAAATCCCCCATACTCACTTAATGTTTCCAATTGTTTACAAGAAGCTTAAATACATAAATGGAGGCTGGATTCATCAGATAACCTAAGCATGTGAAGTCAGCATAAAGGGGAGCGCCCATTTGAATTCTATGGACCAGAATCATCACATGGTTGGCCAATGGGAGTCTTTGGCGTGTCTGACCTTTACAGGCTGTCATGAGCTCTCTTGTGGACTGAATACTTTTCTGTGATTGGTCTGTGTGAGCTGGAGAGAAAGGCACCTTCCTGGTTGCTTCCTAAGGCATCTTTGAACATGCCAAATGGATCTTTCTCCCTTGGATAGTCTCACACGCCCTTCTCCTTAACTTGTCTCCCAAGACATGATCAGACTTGGCTGTACGGATGTCATGACCGTACACCTTGTGCCCTAAGATTGCACATTCCTCAAATGTGCTCAAGTGGTCTACCTGATAAGTTTTGGGTCGATCATGTCCGTACGGTCCGTACCATCCGTACGTCCGTCCGTACAGGCCGATCCCTAACTTTGCACCATCGACCATAATCTCCCAAACTCCTCCAATGTCTTGTATACACCTTCAAGAAACTTCTTAGATCTTGTCTCTTCTTTGCATCAGCTTCTAATCACTTCTGAAGCTTGATTGAACTTTTCTGGACATCTTCTAGAGCTTGCCCTTTTATTGTACAAGCTCTATCTTCTCTTCAGTTCAACAATTTATTCAACTTCCTGGTGATTCTCCACCACCTTATATATCCAAACCAAGCTTCTCACAAAGTGATTCATCCTGGTTTGATTGGAACGACGAAGAAGCTGTGCTATTCCCAAACTTGGAAACTGGAATCACCTGATTTGAAAGTGGGATAACTTCTTCTTGCCAACTCCTATTAGATTTATTCAACTTCCTGGTGATTCTCCACCACTTTATGTATCCAAATCAAGCTTCTCACAAAGAGATTCATCCTGATTTGATTGGAACGACGAATAAGCGGTCCTATTCCCAAACTGGGAAACTGGAATCACCTGATTTGAAAGTGGGATAACTTCTTCATCCCAACTCTTATGGGATTGATTCAACTTCCTGGTGATTCTCTACCAATTTATGTATCCAAACCAAGCATCTCACAAAGTGGGAAATTAAAATCACCTGATTTGAAAGTTGGATAACTTCTTCATCCCAACTCCTATGAGATTTTTTCAACTTCCTGGTGATTCTCCACCACTTTATGTATCCAAATCAAGCTTCTCACAAAGAGATTCATCCAGGTTTGATTGGAACGACAAATAAGCTGTCCTATTCCCAAACTGGGAAACTGGAATCACCTGATTTGAAAGTGGGATAACTTCTTCTTTCCAACTCCTATGAGATTTATTCAACTTCCTGGTGATTCTCCACCACTTTATGTATCCAAATCAAGCTTCTCACTAAGTGATTCATCCTGGTTTGATTGGAACGACGAATAAGCAGTCTTATTCCCAAACTGGGAAACTGGAATCACCTGATTTGAAAGTGGGATAACTTCTTCTTGCCAACTCCTATGAGATTTTTTCAACTTCCTGGTGATTCTCCACCACTTTATGTATCCAAATCAAGCTTCTCACAAAGAGATTCATCCAGGTTTGATTGGAACGATAAATAAGCTGTCCTATTCCCAAACTGGGAAACTGGAATCACCTGTTTTGAAAGTGGGATAACTTCTTCATCCCAACTCCTATGAGATTTATTCAACTTCCTGGTGATTCTTCACCACTTTATGTATCCAAATCAAGCTTTTCACAAAGTGATTCATCCTGGTTTGATTGGAACGACGAAGAAGCTGTGCTATTCCCAAACTGGGAAACTGGAATCACCTGATTTGAAAGTGGGATAAGAGACTTAGAGAGATTAAGAGATTAGAGACTAAGAAAGGGGTAGATTAAGAGAATCTGATCAAGAACACACTTTTATATTTATGAAGGAGATGGGGAAAACCCCCATACTCTCTTAAGAGAGTTACACACGCCCATGAGGGTCTTTATATAGGTTTTACACTCTTGCAAACTCATAAACCTATATCTAATGGATAGAAATAACTTAAGAGGAATGGATGGTGAGGATGAGTTGGTCTTGTTGTAATCTGAGTGATGTATGCTGATTGGATGAGCTAAGCTGGCTCACTTTAATTCAAACCAAGGCTGAGCTTTGATTGGTTCTTCTTAGGCTCCTTTGTATCTGTCCACAGATCAGTCTAGGTGCATGGTCGTGGCTGCCTTCCTCTTTACAGCTCCAGCCAGCCTGTCCATACCCCAAAGTAACCAATCAGCTCAACACAGCATCTTCTTGATTCCCTTTGACTAGATTCAAACCTTGGTGCCTTATCCATATACTATGCACTCTTCACATCCTGAATAGTGAATAGTTAACCTGAATAGTGACTAGTGATTCACTATTCACTTTTACACCAACTTGCCCAAACTTCTCCAATCTTACTGCGATAACTCTCCAAAGTTACTGTGGTAACTTTGGAGTTACTGTCTGACCCAAATCTTCTCTAAATGGTGTCTAAGTCCCTCCTGGACTTAACCCTATCTTTGCACACTCATCAGACCACTTCTGAAGCCTTAAGACTCACCCAAAGCCTTAACATACAATCTCTGAAGATCTTGCCATGTCTTTGCACAAGCACCAACTCAACTCATCACTTTTGCTTCTCCACTTCTTCTCTTCAAGTTAACACTCCCCCTCAAGCTTGACTCTAGCTGATCCTAATATCACTTTTAGAGTAATGAAGAGTAATCTGAGTGTTTAGAATAGATTTAAGAGAGATTAGAGAAGAAACGAGTGTAGAGAGTAAGGTTTAGAGAACAAGACTAAGAGTAAGCCATGGAGGCAAAGATAAGCTGAACTGTCTGATTTATTATTATGGAGAGATTACATATTTATATGGATCAGCATACAAGGGTTTTGTAATAGTGAAAACAAATCCTAGAGACTAAGCATGTGGAGTCAAACCAAGGAGAGGCGCGCTTCATTTGAATGAACGGAGGTGAGGCTTTACACGCTTGATGCCAAAGGTATCTTTGCCTAGATGCTCCTTTTGCCTTTACAGCTAGCAACAGCTCAAGCCGCGTCCCAACCTTATCCTCCAACGGTCATATCCTAAAGCCTCTTCCTCTTGTAGAGTCATCAGCCACTTTAGGATAGATGTGAGCTTTGCCTTTCCTCCCAAGGTACCTAAGTTGTACGGCCTTTGCCCTATCCGTACACTTCTCCTTAACTTCACACAACTACTCCATTTCTTCCTTTGATCTCTCTTCTCATGTAAACCCTTGATCCTTTCACTTAATCATCTCCACAACTTAGCACTCCCCCTCAAGCTTAGCTTTGTGAAAGACTAAGCTTGGATAGCCATGAGATCTTCCTCATTAAAAACCTCACCAAGGAAAACCCATTGGGACAAAACCTTGATGAGAGAAAAAGAGTAAAGACCTCACAGCCAAAGGGGATCAGCTCCTTCTCTTCCCAAGATCAATGAGGCCCAACCTGATGTGAATGGACTCCATTGTCTTCTGTCTCGCAGCCTTAGTGAACACATCAGCCAACTGATCTTCACTTCTTGTGTAGCATGGCAGGATGACTCCTAAGATGATCCTCTGCCTCAACTTGGTTCTCTCATGGAACACCGAGTTGGAGGCAATGTGGATGGCAGCTTGGTTATCACAATGCATTGTCATTGGCGTGGCTTGATCAATCTCCAAATGCTTCAAGATACCTTTGATCCACACCAGCTCGTTGGTAAGCTTCAGCATAGCTCTATACTCAGCCTCTGCACTTGAGCAAGACACCACCTTCTGCTTCTTACTCTTCCAAATAACCAAGTTGCCTCCAATGAATGTGCAATAGCCTGTGGTTGATCTCCTGTCTGCTCTATCACCAGCCCAATCCGCATCACAGTATCCAACCACTTCAGTGCTCCCATTGCAACCCATCCATACTCCTTGATCAGGTGAGCCGTTGAGATACATCAAGATCCTCTCCACCATGCGCCAGTGATGCTCCTTAGGCACTTGCATGTGTTGGCTCACCTGATTCACAGCAAAACAAATGTCAGGTCTAGTTATGGTAAGGTAAATCAATTTACCAACTAGTTTTCTATAGAGTTTAGGATCCTGATAAGGTTTGCTGTCTTCAATCTCCCCCTCTCGTGGGACTTTGTAGCCATCCTCCATAGGCATCCTTGCTGTCTTGCCTCCATAAGCACCTGCACCTTTCAAAAGATCAAGTGTATACTTCCTTTGGGACATGAACAACCCTTCCTTGGATCTACATATCTCAATCCCAAGAAAGTATTTCATTTCTCCCAAGTCTTTAATCTCAAACATGGATTTAAGGAACTCCTTGGTTGCTATGATACCTTCCTTATCACTTCCTGTGATAATGATATCATCAACATACACAAGGAGTGCAATCATACCTGAGGGAGTGGTGAGAGTGAAGAGGGTGTGGTCTAGTTCAGACTTCTTGAAGCCTCGGCCATTCAGAGTGGTACTCAGCTTGTTGTACCAAGCTCTTGGTGATTGCTTCAGTCCATAGATAGCTTTCTTCAGTCTCAACACATTCCCTCTCTTCACTAAGTGTTCCAAGCCTGGAGGTGGATGCATATACACTTCATCCTCCAGCTCTCCTTGTAGAAATGCATTCTTCACATCCATTTGCCATAAGCCCCATCCAAGGTTCACAGCTAAGCTTAAGACAATCCGGATTGTGTGTAGTTTAGCTACTGGTGCAAAGGTCTCAATGTAATCTTCTCCATAAGTTTGAGTAAAGCCTCTTGCAACCAATCTTGACTTCTTCCTCTCCACCTTTCCATCAGCCTTATACTTGATTGTGAAGATCCATCTACTAGTCACAGCCTTCTTCCCTTTTGGTAACTCACTCTCATACCATGTATCATTCTTGATCATAGCTCCTGCCTCAGCTCCAATTGATTCCTTCCATTCTTTATCCATCATTGCCTCTTCATAGCTTCTTGGTATGTAGTTCTCATCCAAGTTTACCATAAAAGCACAATGTTCTTCAGGGTATTGAGCAAAGGAACACACAGCTTGAGAAGGATGCTCCACAGCCTGGGCATTGTAGTACACTCTCGTGCTTACCCAGTTGGAAGCATCTCTCCTAATCCGTGTGCTTCTTCTCAATGCTGGTTCCACTTCCACTTGTGATTCTTCTCCACTTTCTTGTGGTACAGAAGTAGACACTTCAACTGCCTCTTCTTCTCCTAGCTGACTTGCTTCAGCTCCATCTTGCTGTTCACTTACTTCCACATCTTGATCATGTGTACGAGATGCTCCACTACTCTCTTGAGCTGTCTCTGGTTCACTCCTTTCCCCCCCATGATCAGAAGTGGGAGTTGCTGACCTTCCACCATTCGGTGGTTGAGATCCTGGGTTACTGCCAGGTCCTTGCTGATCTTGCCTTACCTTGACCCCAATACTTTCTAAGATGATCCGCAAGGTAGTGGCTCTCTCCGAGGTAAGATCCTTCAAGTCTTCTTTGTTTTGCTCCTCATAGTACCCTCTCTGTTCAACAAACTTCACATCCCTTGATACCAGCACCCTTCTTGTGTCTGGATTATAACACTTGTATCCCTTTTGAGTTGTAGAGTAGCCAATAAACATTGCCTTAGTACTCCTAGCTTCAAGCTTGTTTCTCAACTCCCCGGGTATCAAAACATAACATAAACACCCAAAGATCCGTATGTGTTCTAATGAGGGTTTATGTTTGTTGAGAACCTCAAATGGTGACTGCCCTTTCAGGATCAGTGTGGGAGTCCTGTTGATTAGATAGCAGGCCGTGGCTACTGCGTCACTCCAAAACTTCTTAGGTACATTAGCTTGGAACATCATTGATCTTGCAACTTCCATAAGGTGCCTATTCTTCCTCTCAGCCACACCATTCTGTTGTGGAGTGTAGGGACAGCTGGTTTGATGAAGAATTCCATACTGAGATAAGTGTTGCTTGAAAGCTTGTCCAATGTATTCTCCTCCATTATCTGACCTGAAAATCTTAATCTTGGCTTGATAATGGTTAGTTACATAGGATTGAAAGTTTTTAAATGCATCAAGTACCCTATCTTTAGTTGGAATTATAGTTAACCAGGTGTATTTAGATTTTTCATCAATGAATAAGACATAATACTTATGATTCTCTCTAGATAAACAAGGAGCAGTCCATACGTCAGAGTGAATAAGATCAAAGCACTTCTCATAAACCGTAGAAGAGTTTGGAAAAACAGTTCTACAATGCTTGCCTAAAATGCAAGCTTCACAATCATTGTTTTCAAAAGAAACACCTGGCAACATCAGTTTTAAAGCCTTATTATGAGGGTGTCCTAGTCTAGCATGCCACAATGCATTCTTATTTAAACTAGGAACAAAAGCAGTAGTAAAAGAGCAGCTAATGTCAGAAACAGGAGCAAGATCTTCAAGCAAATATAAGTCTCCTTTTGTTACTCCTTTTCCAATCACTTTGCTGCTTCAATATCCTGAAACTTCACATCATTAGGACTAAATATGACATTGCATTGCAAGTCAGTTGCACATTTCTTGACAGATAATAAGTTTGAAGTAAAGTCAGGCATATAGAAAGCTTTTGAGTCTTTACTAAACAGTTTAAGTGTTCCTATTCCCTTAATTGGAACCTTATCACCATTTGCAATCATCACATGACCCTTATAGTAGGCACAAAGTTCTTAATCAACTTAGTATCACTAATCATGTGATGTGATGCACCTGAATCTACAATAAGAGGTCTAGTTGATTGATTACTAGCAAGGTGAGCGAGTATACTAGATGGCTTATATGCATGATTGGTTTCATTGTAGTCATTTGCATTTCTTAGAGACCTAGCTATACTATCAGTTCTAGTGATGCAATCTAAGTCTCCTACAGTCCTAGCAATCATGGAAGCACCATAAGAATAACCATAGATGTTACCGTTATCCTTGAACATCTTGATGAGTGCATCAATGTCAGCCTTCCTTATGAAGTCCTGATCATTGTTGCGGCTGCTAGGAGCTCCCATGTACGCCACCAGAGACTTGCCATCACTTGTACCACCTTCTTGAGCCTTGCTAGTACCCACATCACTTGACCCGTCAGACATGTGAGCTCTAGCTTCCCTTTCCTTCATGAACTTTGCCGGTTTGAGGTGTAGGTGGAGTATCCAACACTGGCTCTTCTTGTGGCCTTGCTTCTTGCAATGATCACAGCTCCCATTGAACCTCCTATTCTCAAACTTCCCATTCGTAGCTCTGTTAGCTTGTGGAGCCTCTCCTTGCTCAGCTTGTGCGGCTTGGTTGGCTAAAGACAACTCCCCCTTCTTCCCAAACAAACCAATTGACCCTTGCTCTTTCTGAATCCGTGAACACACTTCCTCCAAGTCAGGTAGAGTATCATCTCTCAACATGTGTTGTATCAGCCCACTGTATGCCGGATTCAGTGTCAAGAGCAGTCCAAAGACCTTGTCCTGCTCACGCCTCTTGATTAGCTCACTGGGATCAACCGTGCTTGGCCTCAACATCTCTAGCTCGGACCAGAGTGACCTGAACCTTCCTAGGTGCTTGGTAAACTCCATGTCTTCTTGAACCAAGTTGTTGATCTCTTGCTTCACCTCAAAGACTCTACTCAGGTTGGATGTGTTTCCATACACCTTATTTAAGGTATCCCACAACTCCTTTGCTGTCTCACAGTAGCAGTATGCATCCAGAATCGCCGGCTCTAAGGAAGCATGAAGAACTGACATCACCATCATGTCCTCTTGCTCCCACCTCTCAACTGGATCCTTTGCTGTCTCATCCTTGTCTTCTTCTTGAGCAACCGGCTTTGGGGGCGTTCCTGAGGTAATGTGTCCCCACAAGCCTTTGCTTCCAACTGCGGTCTTCACCATCCGTGACCACACTAGGTAGTTGTTCCCCTTGAACACCACCGCCACCTTCTTCCTCACTGGCCACTGGTGCTGGAGCTTCATCTGTAATGTGACCCCATAACCCTAGCCTCCCAATGGCTGTCTTCACAAGCCTAGACCACAACAGGTAGTTTCCCCCACCCTTGAGTGAAATCGGAACCGTGATAACTTTGTTTCCTTCCATCTTGATTTGCTTGAACTTAGTTTAGAATCTCACAAGAAAGAACGTTTATCTGAAGCTGAAGAACACAAGATCTCAATACCAAAGCCAACCTGGCTCTGATACCATATGATTTTAGAGAATAAGAAAGGTATTGAGTAGTTTAAGAGAGATTCAAGAGAGATTAGAGTGTTTAAGAGAAGGTGTATGAGATTATCATGATGAACTAGAGAGAGAGAGACTCATAAACTCGTGTATTTCATTAATCAATCAGATTACAAGTTATATAGTAAGGGAGAGAGACACTAGGTTAAACATTAGGGAAAGCATAAGCATGTGGAGTCAAAGGGGAAGAGGAGCGTCCATTTGAAATGATCCAATGGGAGAGCTTACACGCTTTGGTATCTTGGCATCTAAGACCAAGATGCTGTTTGCTTTACAGCCTGGAACAGCTAGAGACGCGCTGGTCTTCTTCCCTCAACGGACTGATCAGGATAAGGCTGTAACAAGGTTAATCACTCACGGTAACTCCACTTGGGTAACTTTAGGATGATCCTCTTTCCCTAAGTGTACGGCCTCACTTGTACGGCCTTGGCTTGTACGGACATCCCTCATGTACTGATCCCTTATTCAGAATCCTCTCATCCCTTCATGCCTTCACCTTGATGTCTCTTCTCTCCTTTTATTCAACAATCTATATGCATTCATCCTAGCATTTCTATCAAAGCAATGTTCAATTCCAGTCTTACTATCAATCCTAGCAATCTCAGCCACACTAGGAGTCATTTCTATAGTTCTAGCAATCATAGATGCACCAAATGAATACCCATGAATGTTACCATTATCCTTGAGCATTTTGATGAGTGCATCCATCTCGGATCTCCTGATGAAGTCCTGATCATTGCCTCGGGGGGTTGATAGCTCCAGTATAGGTCACCAAAGCCTTGCCATCACCTTCACGGTTCTCCACTTCAGTAGCTCGGTTAGATGGCCCTGCTCCACTTGTTCCTTCAGTCATGTGAGCTCTAGCTTCTCTCTCCTTCATGAACTTGGCCGGCTTCAAGTGGGGATGGAGTATCCAGCACTGACTCTTCTTGTGTCCATGCTTCTTGCAATGATCACAGCTTCCATTGAACTTCCTGTCTTCAAACTTGTTGTGTGTGGCTTTGTTGGCTTGTGGAGTCTCTTCTCGGTCAGATTGCGCAGCATTTGCAAGAGGCAAGTCTCCCTTGCCTCCAAACAAGCCCATTGAGCCCTGCTCCTTCTGTATCTGCGCACACACTTCCTCAAGATCAGGTAGTTTCTCAGACCTCAGCATATGTTGGATAAGGCCATTGTAGCTTGGGTTCAACGTGAGTAGCAACCCAAAGACCTTATCCTGCTCACGCCTCTCATTCAGCAGCTCAGGATCAACCGTGCTTGGCCTCAGCATCTCCAACTCAGACCACAGAGACCGGAACCTCCCTAGGTGCTTAGTAAACTCCATGTCTTCTTGCGTGAGCCCATTGATTGCCTTCTTGACTTCAAACACCCGGTTCAGGTTAGAAGTGTTCCCATACACTTTCTTCAGAGTATCCCACAGCTCCTTGGCTATCTCACAATAGCTATAAGCATCTAAGATAGCTGGCTCCAATGAAGCATGAAGTACTGTCATTACCATCATGTCTTCTTGTTGCCACTTCTCAACATCACTCTCCGTGGGGCTCTCCTTATCACCTCCTTGGGTAATCGCCATTGGAGCCTCACCAGATGTGATATGCTTCCACAGACCCTTGCTTCCCACAGCAGTCTTCACCATCCTAGACCAGACTAGGTAGTTGCTCCCCTTGAATGTCACCGCGACCTTCATCTTCATGCCACTCTCCATTCTGAACAGCTTGACGTCTACAGCTTGAACAAAAGACTAGATCTTGTACTGAGAACTCACGCAGCTCTCCAGAACACACCTTCACTCTAGAGTCCTAAAATGAACCCTCAAAGTATCACCAAGTCACAAAGAATCGACCTTGAGCTTGGAACTTCAAAGAAACCTTCAACACACTCACTAGACCTCTCAAAGATTTCAACCTTGAATCTTTAAGAGAGCTACCAAAGAACTCCGATTGTAATCAACCTGGCTCTGATACCATTTGACTTTTAGGAATATAAAGATTAATCTGAGTTTAGAATAGGATTAAGGAAGAGAATAAGAGATTTAAGAGACTGATTAGAGGCTAATGGAGAATCATGATGAAATGAGTAAAGAGAAAGATTGTTTAGAACTGTCTAATGTTTATTAAGGGATGAGATTACATATATATAGGTCCATACACTTCGGGGTTTTCGAAATCATAAAGCTAAGTAAGCATGTAGAGTCAAAGAGGAGCCTAAGCTTTAATTTGAAACGGCCAATGAGTGTCTTCACACGTTTGGAGCATCTTCTTGATCCAAGACTAGATGCTCTTCCTTTCCAGCTCTTGCCAGCCTGTCCTAGCTGTCAAGCCGCGTCTCCCTTATCCTCTCAACGTTCGGATAAGGTCTTGGCCGAGTGTAACTTAAGCTCAGTACATGGGAGTTACTTGGATAGTTACTTTGACCCCTTTTACCTTGTACGGATGATCACTTGTACGGCCTTGTACGGATGATCAACCCATTCCTCCTCTTCACCTCTTTGCTCTCTTTATGTTCTCAACTCCTTTGTGTCTTTACCTCAAATGTCTCAACTCATCTCAACACCATTCCCAAACTGGGAAACTGGAATCACCTGATTTGAAAGTGGGATAACTTCTTCATCCCAACTCCTATGGGATTTATTCAACTTCCTGGTGATTCTCCACCACTTTATGTATCCAAACCAAGCTTCTCACAAAGTGATTCATCCTGGTTTGATTGGAACGACGAAGAAGCTGTGCTATTCCCAAACTTGGAAACTGGAATCACCTGATTTGAAAGTGGGATAACTTCTTCTTGCCAACTCCTATGAGATTTATTAAACTTCCTGGTGATTCTCCACCACTTTATGTATCCAAATCAAGCTTCTCACAAAGTGATTCATCCTGGTTTGATTGGAACGACGAATAAGCGGTCCTATTCCCAAACTGGGAAACTGGAATCACCTGATTTGATAGTGGGATAACTTCTTCATCCCAACTCCTATGAGATTTATTCAACTTCCTGGTGATTCTCCACCACTTTATGTATCCAAACCAAGCTTCTCACAAAGTGATTCATCCTGGTTTGATTGGAACGACGAAGAAGCTGTGCTATTCCCAAACTGGGAAACTGGAATCACCTGATTTGAAAGTGGGATAACTTCTTCTTGCCAACTCCTATGAGATTAATTCAACTTTCTGGTGATTCTCCACCACTTTATGTATCCAAATCAAGCTTCTCACAAAGTGATTAATCCTGGTTTGATTGGAACGACGAAGAAGCTGTGTTATTCCCAAACTGGGAAACTGGAATCACCTGATTTGAAAGTTGGATACTTCTTCATACCAACTCCTATGAGATTTATTCAACTTCCTGGTGATTCTCCACCACTTTATGTATCCAAACCAAGCTTCTCACAAAGTGATTCATCCTGGTTTGATTGGAACGACGAAGAAGCTGTGTTATTCCCAAACTGGGAAACTGGAATCACCTGATTTGAAAGTAGGATAACTTCTTCTTGCCAACTCCTATGAGATTTATTCAACTTCCTGGTGATTCTCCACCACTTTATGTATCCAAATCAAGCTTCTCACAAAGTGATTCATCCTGGTTTGATTGGAACGACGAAGAAGCTGTGCTATTCCCAAACTGGGAAACTGGTATCACCTGATTTGAAAGTTGGATAACTTCTTCATCCCAACTCCTATGAGATTTTTTCAACTTCCTGGTTATTCTCCACCACTTTATGTATCCAAATCAAGCTTCTCACAAAGAGATTCATCCAGGTTTGATTGGAACGACAAATAAGCTGTCCTATTCCCAAACTGGGAAACTGGAATCACCTGATTTGAAAGTGGGATAACTTCTTCATCCCAACTCCTATGAGATTTATTCAACTTCCTGGTGATTCTCCACCACTTTATGTATCCAAATCAAGCTTCTCACAAAGTGATTCATCCTGGTTTGATTGGAACGACGAAGAAGCTGTGCTATTCCCAAACTGGGAAACTGGAATCACCTGATTTGAAAGTGGGATAACTTCTTCATCCCAACTCCTATGAGATTTATTCAACTTCCTGGTGATTCTCCACAACTTTATGTATCCAAACCAAGCTTCTCACAAAGTGATTCATCCTGGTTTGATTGGAACGACGAAGAAGCTGTGCTATTCCCAAACTTGGAAACTGGAATCACCTGATTTGAAAGTGGGATAACTTCTTCTTCCCAACTCCTATGAGATTTATTCAACTTCCTGGTGATTCTCCACCACTTTATGTATCCATATCAAGCTTCTCACAAAGTGATTCATCCTGGTTTGATTGGAACGACGAAGAAGCTGTGCTATTCCCAAACTGGGAAACTGGAATCACCTGATTTGAAAGTGGGATAACTTCTTCATCCCAACTCCTATGGGATTTATTCAACTTCCTGGTGATTCTCCACCACTTTATGTATCCAAACCAAGCTTCTCACAAAGTGATTCATCCTGGTTTCAAGGAAACACTACAAAGAGTGAGATTGAAGCAACTTTAGGCAAGTCCAAGCTTGTGAGAGTCGTTGAGGACAGAGGGGTGATCCGCGGCTTGAGACAAGGAAAGGATTAGTGTTATCAGCTTGTGGGAAGGCTGAGAGAAGTATGGTCAGAGCTAGATGTGGTGAAGACACACACATCAAATCCGAGATGTTGTCAAGAAAGGAGGAAGCAAGATGTGATCTTCAGCTTCCTTATGGAAGAGGTATGTGAGCTTGTTAAATATACTTGTGATGTGTGGGAAATGAACAGGAAGCCAGAAAGATGGAAGGGAGGTACAAGCTGTAAGAGGGGAAGGTTGAGAAAACTTTCTAAGGAGTGGTTAATGAAGAGAAGGGCATGGAAAAAGGATAGCGAGTCTGAGCACTTAAGTGACAGGATGAGTGTAATCTTGAAGAGAATCAAGGATGAACTTCAGCAGATGGTTATAGGAGAGTGTTCATACTCAGCTTACATGGGAGAAACAGTAGGAGACAGTGCGGATATGAGAGGAATGGATACCAAGAGGGCAGATGAGTGTGTGACAAAGAAGGAATGGGATGAGTTGGTTAAGCATGTGTATGCTTTGGCTACGACCCGGAGTCTGGGTGCTCCTGCCAAAGCATCCACATCTAAACCCATCATCATTGACTCTGGAGCAACACACCACATGATCAGTGACAAGAGACTAATCAGTGAGGTTAAAGCAGCAACAGGGAGTGTCATGATAGCCAATGGTACCAGGATCCAAATAGAAGGAGTGGGAAACCTCAAGCTGTTTGAGAAGAACTCCACTGCCTTCTACCTACCTCAGTTTACATCCAATCTAATCTCAGTTAAGAAGGCTACAGTTGATCTGGATTGTCAAGTGGTTTTCAGACCAAATGAAGTTGAGTTCCAGGATTTGAAGACTGGAAGAGTTATTGGCAGAGGAGACAGCAAGCATCAGCTCTATCATCTCCAAACAACTGAGGCGCCTAGTCCTGTGGAGTCTGTGTGTTTAAGCAGCACAACGGATAGGTGTGATAATCTCACATGGCATGCAAGGCTGGGACATCCTCATGCCAAGGCAATTGAACTGATTCTACCAAGTATGGCGTTCAATCACTTGGAGTGTGAAGCTTGTATACTTGGAAAGCACTGTAGAACTGTCTTCCCAACATCAGAAACCAGATATGAGAATTGCTTTGATCTGGTGCATTCAGACGTGTGGACAGCTCCCTGTATGTCTAGAGACAGCCATAAGTACTTTGTGACTTTCATTGATGAGAAGTCCAAGTACACATGGATCACCATGATTCCCTCCAAAGACAGAGTCCTGGAAGCCTTCATGAACTTCCAAGCATATGTTACTAACCAGTACAATGCCACTGTGAAGATTCTGAGGTCTGATAATGGAGGAGAATACACTAGCAATGCTTTCAAGAGTCATCTTGCAAAGCATGGGATTGTGCAACAAACTAGCTGTCCTTACACACCACAACAAAATGGGGTGGCTGAGAGGAGAACAGACATTTGATGGAGGTTGCGAGATCAATAATGTTCCACATGAATGTCCCTAAGAGGTTTTGGAGTGATGCTGTTCAGACTGCTTGCTATCTCATCAATAGAGTGCCAACCCGTGTCTTGAAGAAACTGTCTCCCTTTGAAGTATTAAACAAGGCCAAGCCACACATTGATCATTTGAGAGTCTTTGGGTGCTTATGTTATGTGATGATTCCCGGAGAAAGAAGGAACAAGCTAGAAGCAAAGAGTACTAAAGCTATGTTCATTGGGTACTCAATCACTCAGAAAGGCTACAAATGTTATGATCCAATAACTAGGAGGGTTATGGTATCTAGAGAAGTGAAGTTTGTTGAGTCTAAAGGGTATTATGAGGAGAAGAAATGGGAAGACCTAGAGGATCTGTCCCGAGCTCCATCAGAGAAGGCAACAACATTGAGGGTGTTGTTGGAGAGGCTAGGGATAGGATTATCCCAAGATCAGGAACCAGGAAGAACAGGACCTTCTAATCAAGCTGGAGAAGCTGGAGGAACAACTCCTCTTGATCATGAGAGGGGGAATGGATCTGAATCAGGGGAGCAGGAGCATAACCAAGAGGATTCAGGTCAGCATGATCAGGAGGAGACACAGGAAGTAGAGAGTGGAGCTCAGTCAGGTGGAAATGAGCAGGGAGAACCTACTGGTTTAAGAGAGGAAGCACAAGAGAATGTTCAGGCTGAAGAACAGGTTGAGACCTTGCGGAGGAGCACAAGGATAAGGAGGGATCCTTCCAACTGGGTAAACACGAGAGTGTACTACAATGCCCAGGCTGTGGAGCATCCCTCTCAAGCCGTGTGTTCCTTTGCTGAGTTTCCAGAAGAGCACATGGTGTTTATGTGTAACTTGGATGAGAATGAGATACCAAGATCTTATGAAGAAGCTATGAAGCACAAGGTTTGGAGAGATTCAGTAGGAGATGAAAGGGATGCAATGATCAGGAATGATACTTGGTATGAGAGTGAGTTACCTAAAGGGAAGAAGGCAGTTTCAAGCAGATGGATCTTCACCATCAAGTACCTTGCAAATGGGGAGATAGATAGGCGCAAGACTAGGCTGGTTGCAAGAGGATTTACACAGACTTATGGGGAAGATTACATTGATACTTTTGCACCAGTGGCCAAGCTTCACACAATTCGAATTGTGTTATCTATTGCAACAAACTTGGAGTGGGATTTGTGGCAAATGGATGTGAAGAATGCTTTCTTGCAAGGTGAACTTGAAGATGAAGTATACATGCATCCACCTCCTGGTCTTGAGCATCTAGTAAAGCCAGGGAATGTTTTGAGATTGAAGAAAGCAATATATGGGTTGAAACAGTCACCTAGAGCTTGGTACAGGAAGCTGAGTACAACACTCAATGGGAGAGGCTTTAGGAAGTCTGAACTAGATCACACTCTCTTCACCTTGACAGGACCTTCAGGGAGCATTGTGATTCTAGTGTATGTGGATGATTTGATTATCACAGGAAGTGATAAGGCAGGGATTCAGGCTACTAAGGAGTTTCTCAAATCTGTGTTTGACATCAAGGATTTGGGAGAGATGAAGTATTTTCTGGGCATTGAGATATGCAGATCAAAGGAGGGTTTGTTTATGTCTCAAAGGAAGTATACTATGGATATGTTGAAGGAGACTGATGTGCTTGGAGGAAAGATAGCTAAGACACCCCTTGAGGAGGGATATAAAGTTCTGCGTGAGGGGGAGGTTGAAGAGAAGCAGCTGTTTGAAGATCCTAAGCTATACAGGAAGATGGTTGGCAAGCTGATCTACTTGACCATCACCAGACCAGATATATGTTTTGCTGTGAACCAAGTGAGTCAGCATATGCAGGCGCCAAAGGTCCATCACTGGAAGATGGTTGATAGGATACTGAGGTATCTGAGTGGGACGGCTGGACAAGGAGTTTGGATGGGTTGTAATGGCAGTACAGAAGTGGTTGGGTATTGTGATGCTGATTGGGCAGGAGATAGAGTGGACAGGAGATCAACTACTGGGTATTGTACATTCATTGGAGGAAACTTGGTTACTTGGAAGAGTAAGAAGCAGAAGGTTATCTCTTGTTCAAGTGCTGAAGCTGAGTATAGAGCCATGCTGAAGCTGACAAACGAGTTGGTGTGGATCAAGGGGATCTTGAAGCATCTAGAGATTGAGCAGAGTACTCCTATGACTATGCATTGTGACAATCAAGCAGCTATCCACATTGCCTCCAACTCAGTGTTTCATGAGAGAACAAAGCACATAGAGGTGGATTGTCATAAGGTGAGGCAGATGATCATCTTAGGAGTGATTCTGCCATGTTATACAAGAAGTGAAGATCAGCTTGCAGATGTGTTTACTAAGGCAGCGAGATTGAAGACAATGGAGTCCATACTGTCAAGGCTTGGACTCATTGATCTGACTCCTAGGAGCTGAGCCCCTTAACCATGGAGTCTCCACTCTTTTTCCCTCATCAAGGTTTTATCCCAATGGGTTTTACTTGGTGAGGTTTTTAATGAGGGAGGTCTTCATGGTTTCCAAGCTTGACTTGTTCTACATGGTCAAGCTTGAGGGGGAGTATTGAGATGAAGACCAAGGAGGCTGAGACAGTAACTTTAGAGTTTTACTGTGGTAACTTTATTTTAACCACAGTAACTACTTGGGGAAGTTATCTGATGGGATGAGAAGGTAACTTAGTGAAGAGAAGAGAGGAAACTCGACCAAAGAGGATAAGGGAGGATAAGGAAGGATAAGGGATCACTTTGACAGCCTGTATGATGCTGGAAAGGAGAAGTTGCCTTTATACTAGTGCAAGCATGTGAGAAAGCACAGCCAAGTGATTCAAAAGGAGTTCCAGCCTGTCCTTTGACTACACATGCTTATCCATTTCGAATTTCCTTGTTGCTCTCTCTATTAATACTTGTAAACCTCATCAGTTATTAATTAATGGAGTTTTGAGTCTCTCTCTCTTTATTCTCTCTAAAAACTCTTAATCTCTTTAATCTTTTCATCTGATTATCCCTGATTGGTTGAATCATGCTCTAATACACAAAAGTGTATATTTATGTATCCAAATCAAGCTTCTCACAAAGAGATTCATCCAGGTTTGATTGGAACGACAAATAAGCTGTCATATTCCCAAACTGGGAAACTGGAATTACCTGATTTTAAAGTGGGATAACTTCTTCATCCCAACTCCTATGAGATTTATTCAACTTCCTGGGGATTCTCCACCACTTTATGTATCCAAATCAAGCTTCTCACAAAGTGATTCATCCTGGTTTGATTGGAACGTTGAAGAAGCTGCCCTATTCCCAAACTTGGAAACTGGAATCACCTGATTTGAAAGTGGGATAACTTCTTCTTGCCAACTCCTATGAGATTTATTCAACTTCCTGGTGATTCTCCACCACTTTATGTATACAAATCAAGCTTCTCACAAAGTGATTCATCCTGGTTTGATTGGAACGACGAATAAGCTGTCCTATTCCCAAACTGGGAAACTGGAATCACCTGATTTAAAAGTGAGATAACTTCTTCATCCCAACTCCTATGAGATTTATTCAACTTCCTGGTGATTCTCCACCACTTTATGTATACAAATCAATCTTCTCACAAAGTGATTCATCCTGGTTTGATTGGAACGACGAAGAAGCTGTGCTATTCCCAAACTGGGAAACTGGAATCATCTGATTTGAAAGTGGGATAACTTCTTCTTGCCAACTCCTATGAGATTTATTCAACTTCCTGGTGATTCTCCACCACTTTATGTATCCAAATCAAGCTTCTCACAAAGAGATTCATCCTGATTTGATTGGAACGACGAATAAGCGGTCCTATTCCCAAACTGGGAAACTGGAATCACCTGATTTGAAAGTGGGATAACTTCTTCTTGCCAACTCCTATGAGATTTATTCAACTTCCTGGTGATTCTCCACCACTTTATGTATCCAAATCAAGCTTCTCACAAAGAGATTCATCCTGATTTGATTGGAACGACGAATAAGCGGTCCTATTCCCAAACTGGGAAACTGGAATCACCTGATTTGAAAGTGGGATAACTTCTTCTTGCCAATGTTGAACTGAAGAGAAGAATGGAGCTTGAGTCCAAATAGGGCAAGCACTTGAACATCGTAAGAAGAGTTCTATGAAGCTTCAGAAGAGATGTGAAGCTAGTACAAAGATAAGATAGTGATCAAGAAGAGTAGTAATCAGAGTTGGGAGATCTTTGGAGGAGTTTGGGAGCTTAAGGGCGAGGCCGGTACGGACGGCCGTACGGATGGTACGGCCTGTACGGACATGATCAACTCAAGACTTATGGACTCGACCATTTGAAGCTATTTGAGGGCTGTGCAAATATAGGGCATTGGTGTACGGTTATGGCAAGTCCGTACAGCCAAGGAGAAGCTCTAATATGAATGTGCAAAGTCCGGGATGGTGAGAAGCATCAAATGGAATCAAGAAGATGCTTTGGTGGCAAGAAGATTCAAACAAGAGTTGGCGCCAGTTTGTGGGAAGTATGGGATTGGTTGTAGTGGTCCACGACAGGCTGGCCACAGCTGGAAAGGAAGAGCAAGACAAGGTTGTGTATCTGGACAGTTAAATGGGCAGATACACAAGCTCTCCTCACCATACTTTCCCTCATCCAATCAGGCACATACAAGCAGCTAATAAAGCACCAAGAGTGATCTGAAGCATCCAATTCAAACCAGAAGATCTCCACCCTTCTTATCTTATCTCTTAGCTAGGGTTTCCTAAGTATTACGAGTTGTAAAGCTAGTATATAAGCTTAAGGATGTCGATTTGTAATAACTAAGTGAGTAAGGGGGTTTCCCTTCTCCTTCTCTAATCTTCAGTCTCTTATTCTCTCAGTCTCTCTCTAGTCTCTTAAGTCTCTTAATCTCTGTTCTTAAGTCTCTCACATACTCATAAACACTCTCACTAATCCTTTTCTCTATATCACCTTGAACAAGCTCTAATCATTCTTCATTGAAGCTTATACACACACACATACTACCAGAGTAGAGATCTCTTTAAAAATCATATGGTATCAGAGCCAGGTTCATCAAAACCTGAGCTGTAGCTTCCACACAACACCAGCTCTACCCTCAGCTCAAAGCCAAAGCCAAACCTTAAAGACATGTTCATCCTGTGAGATTTGTAGAGTTCTCTTCTCTAGTTGTGAGATTTGTAGAGTTCTCTTCTCTGGTTGTGTTTGTGTGTGTATAAACTCCAATGGAGAAAGATGAGAGCTTGCTCTAGGTGATTTAGAAAGAGAGATTGATGAGAGTGTTTACTTAAATCAGAAACAAGAGACTTTGAGAGATTAGAAGATTCAAGACTAAGAAAGGGAGAGATTAAAGAGAATCTGATTCAAGAACACATTTTCTTATTTCCAAGAAGTGGAGAGGGGAAATCCCCCTTACTCCCTTAGGGTTTACAATTCGACAATGATAGGCTTATATATGCCTTTACACTTTGCAAACTCATAAACCTAAATCTAATGGTTTATAATAGACTTGAAGAATGGATGGATCAGATGGAGAGTTGAGCTGGTCTTTGTCTCTCATTGGCTGTGCTCTTGCTGCTGTGTGATTGGCTCATTTGAATCTGGTCAAGGTAGAGACTGGCGCCTGATTGGCTGCTGTAAGGCTCCCTTGTATCTTTCCATATATCAGACTAGATACATGGTCCCCTTTACTTCTTTACACAGCCAACAGCCAGCCTGTTCCAGCTTGTCTTTGGCGCCACTCTCCTTTCAAACTCACAAGGCATCTTCTTTGATTCTCCTTTGATTCCATACGACCAGAGACATTCCCAACACCCTAATTATGCACAACTCCTCCTGGACATGTTCTGATCACGCCCTAAGCTTGCACATCTGAGCCCGGACTTTGCACAATCACAAAACATCTCAAATGGGCGAGTTGTGTTCTCTCGGGTCGTACCGGTCCGTACATGCTGTACAGCCTCGCCCTAAGTTTGCACACTCGCCCATTTGCTCCTCAACATCTCTAAGTCCCTCCTGGACTTGGCCCTATCTTTGCACAGCCTCTAGACCACTTCTGGAGCTCATAAGACACTTCTTAAGCTTGATAGCAATCTCTATAAGACTTGCCCTATCTTTGCACCAGACCCAAACTCCTCCATACTTCTCCTTTGTCTCCATTTCTTTTCTTCAAGTTAACACTCCCCCTCAAGCTTCACTTTAGCTGATCCTAAGTCAAGCTTGGAACCTTGAAGAACTTCCTCATTAAAAACCTCACCAAGGAAAACCCTTTGGGAGAAAACCTTGATGAGGGAAAAAGAGTAAAGCCTCCAAGGCCTAGGGATTGGCCAGTGAGTCTTTGTGCCTTACCAACAATGTAAGGGACACAAAGACTCTGGATCATGGCCCTCATGTGATGCAAGATAGAACCCACTCCTCTTGCTCATCATCAACACTTCTTGTACTCTTCTTTAGACAGATCTTGGTCTCTCCCCCTTTCTCACAACCTTCTTGTTGTGTATCAAGTGCTCGGACTAACAGATCTTCCTTGATAGATACAAGCTGAGTCTTGGCTGCTTCTTCTTCATGAGTCACCACCATGTTACTGAAACCTTCATGACCGGATGCTTCAGACTGTAGTACCAATCACCTCACTCTAGAGGCCGCATTGGTGATTGCTTCTTCATCCTTCATAACTGATCTGCTCCTCTTCTTGAATAACCACCAAGTACTCTCAGATCATGTAAGCTTCAACACTCCCCCTCAAGCTTGAGACTCTCACAGGAACAAGCTTGGATGGATAGCTTCATGATCTGTACCATTACTCCATTGCAACACCTTTGAACTCGCCATCTTCATGGAATGCTTGTGGAAGCTTCAGCTACCTCTTCAGCCACCTCACACACTAGAAGCCGCACTGATAGAGTCTCCATCTTCTCACAGCCAAGAGTGCTCTGAACACTTCTTGCCTAGACACGCCACTGCCTAGACCCGGATGGCTTCTTCTTCTTCAGTTGCTTGCAATGGACCTTCTGAACCTTCTTGAACAGACTGATAGCTCACTAAACTGCCCTCCTAAAGCTTGGATTGAGTATAGGTCCAAGCTTGCAAGTGAGCTTCAGTGAGACTACACACCAGTGGCGCATCACCACTCTCGTATCCACTCTCCATTGCACACACAATGGGCAAAAGTCTCCTACTTTCAACTCGGATGGATGGTGAACCAAGAACACATCTTGTGAACCAAGGAACCAGGTTGGTCCTTGTATTACCCTTGGATGGAAAGCTCATGACTTTGAGGATATGTGAGTCTGGATCGTTACCCATCTCCTTCTCCTTCAGTTCATGACTCCCTCCTTGTTTCTCTAAATTAACTTGTCTTGTTAAGATGATAGATTATATTATCTAATCATACTTGCTTTCATGAGTTAGAAACTGATTAAGATTAATGCATACTGCCTTGTTGCTGCCTTGGATTGTTGCATTTAGATTAAAGTCTAAGTTTCATATTAAGGAGTGATTAAAATTGCCTAAATACTTTGACTTGAATCTGATAAGGTCTTGCTTAGTATTTAGAGAATGGTTGCTTGCATAGATAAGAACTTGACATTGTCTTGATTCTTTCTAATGTTATAAAGCTTGAGACATTGGTGATCAAACTTGATGAAGTCATGAATTGATCCCAATGCAATTGTGTCTTATCTTGGCTAGAGTTTGAGTGATGTTTCAGGTTCACAAAAGGTGTTCCTAGTTCATCATCAAATCCGAGTTTAAAGAGAAAGAATGGTGTCCATTGTGTGTGCAATGGAGAGTTACTACAAGAAGGGTGAAGCGCAGATGGTTGTAAAACTCACTTGAAGCTCACTGGTCTTCCTCTTACCATTGCAAGTAACTGAAGAAGAAGCCAACCGGGTCTAGGCAGTGGCGTGCCTATTCAAGAGGGTGCTCAAACTAAGACAGAGCACTCTTGGCTGTGTGAAGAAGAAGGCTACTCTATCAAGGCGGCTTCTATTGTGAGGTGATTGAAGAAGTAGCTGAAGCATCCACAAGCATTCCATCATGGTGGTGAATTCAGAAGGGTGATTGCAATAAGAGAAGAAGAAGAAGTAAGGATTCAAGTGGTAACTTTGAGAACCACTCCTCATCATCTTAACCAAGGGAGTAAACCTAATTTCATCTATCTTAATATGTCTTGATAGGTTTATCTCCTGATTATACTATGTGCTTTCCCTAATTCCATTAAGAGTTTATAGCTTCTAGTAGAATGTCTAGGCTAATTGCACTGAAATTGTTTTGCTGTTGCATTGTCATATTGATAGTAAGTAATGTCTAGAGTCCCAGAATCTCATGTTTTGTTTATTGCATTGTCTTGAGTATTGTCATAGCTTGAATCATCATGAATGTGTTGTAGAATTGAGTAGAATGTCTCTGCTACTTGCATCATGATTGATAAGTTATTTTGCATACATAATCATATCTCATACTGTCTAAGTTCAATCCTATTGTTATCTGATGCTATTGCCTATGTTTAATCCATCAATGAAAGTCTTGCATCAATTAGAAATTGTCTAAGTTGTTTGCATCATTGGTTTTGATTGAAACTGTTGTGCATAGCCTTAATATTGCTCATGGATTGAACCTGTTGCATTCATATAGCTAAAGCTTTAAGATTGTGCATTCATGTAGTAATGCATTTAAAAATGAGCCTAAATTGCAAATGTGCTGATAAGCTTGTATTGCATTTAGAGAACTTAAAAAATAGAACTTGCATTGTCATTGTTAAGAGATTGAAAATCTCTTGTCTTGACTCAGTCCAGTTCTGATTGTTGCTATGCCATAGTTAAATCCATCAGTGATGTCTTATAAGCATTTAGAAGTATGTCTAAGCTATTTGGATCATTGGCGTTGATAAAACTAGTGAGCATAAGCATGAATTGAGTCACTCTTGTCGCCTTGATTGCATAAGTATCATCTAGGCTTGTGTTTCATTTGGGTTAAATCTATTTCATTCATATAGTGAGTATGTAACCTAATGCATTCAGTTATTGTTGCATTTAAAAAAAAAACTGAATTGATTGTCTTTGCTTGATTGTCTTGATTGTCTAGCTTGTTTCAAGTATCATATATTATTGTGGCATTGGTGATCAAACAGGCTGGATAATCTTGGTTTGATCCCAATGGGGTGATCTGATCTTGCATTGAGTTGTGGTGGTGTTAGGTACACAAGGGAAGTGATACATGTAACTCCCAACAACCAAGAATGTAAAGACAAAGGTCTTGTGCCATTGCATATCATCACTAGGACATGTTAATCCATAATCTACAGGAAGTGTAGTGTGATTGAGTATGCAATGAGAGATGGCCATTGCATAATACCATTGGACATATCTAGTCCTTAGTCTACAGGAAGTGTAGCATGGGTCATTATGCAATGAGAAGTGTGTTGAGATGAAGATCAAAAAGTGGAGAGATGAAGCTTTGGGGTTCAATAGAGTGATGAGGCAGAGACAGTAACTTTAGAGATTTACCATGGTAACTTTAGAATTTACCTCAGTTACTTTGGAGTTACCATATCTGGATGGAAGTGACTTGGGAAGTTACCTTGGCTCTATACTGATGAAGGAACTCGTCCAAGAGAGGGATGGATAAGGATTGGGGCTAGCTGGAAAGGTAAAGCTACTTTACAGCCTGTCTAAGCATGTGAAGCATCTCAGCCTATTATTTGTATTGACCTCACATGCTTATAGTCTAAGTTGAATTCACTGAACCTAGACATGATTGTAATCTCCTTATATCTTGTATGCTCTCATCTGAATGAATTAATCTGAGTTTTGAGTCTATCTCTCTCTAATCTTTCTACTCTCTCTCATTACTCTAATCTCTTAATTCTCTCAATCTACTTACTCAAATCAATCTTATTCTCTCTTAATCCACGTTCTACACTCACTAAATCAAAATCTAATATGGTATCAGAGCCAGGTTGCTCTAAAACCTGAGTTCATTCCGCAAATTTGTGTTCTTGGAGATTCTGGGTTTGTGAGCGTGCTTGAAGATTTGGTGTTCTGGGTTATTGGTGTGTTGAGGTTCTCTTCTTGTAGATGGAAACAGACGACACCATGGTGGAGCTATGTACAACAGTTACTCCTGATGAGTGGAATCGTGGGGGTGAAGTGGTTACAAAGCAGATGGGTGAAGGCAAGTGGATTCAAGAGAATCATGGAACACTTGGGGTCATCCAGAGGTCGCTCTCAAGTTCAACCCTGGAAGCTGATGGTCATGAAGGGACAGCTAAGGAGTTGTCGGAGAGTATGGAAGCTGTGTATGAGGACAGATCGCATCTATGCAAGGTTTTTGTGGTTAAGCGGGCCATTGAGAATCTGAAGCAAGATGGAGAAGAGCTCAGTAAGCATCTTGAACGGTTTAAGAGCTTATGGGCAGAGTTGAAGGCGCTCAGACCGAGTACCTCAGATAAAGACATACTGAAGAGAAGGCTAGAGCAAGATGAAGTGTTTAGTCTTCTGCTGAGTTTGGATAAGTCTTATGATAAACTGGTCAGGAAGATCCTCACGGAAGAAATCCTACCTGATGTGGAGAGTGTGTGTGGTTTGGTGAAGCATGAGCAAGCAACGATGCAGCCGGATAAGAGGAGAAAGATTACTGAGCTAGAACAAGTAATCACCGGCAAGAGCTTGTATTCAGCATACATAGGAGACATAAAAGATGGGGATAGCTTAACAAGCAGACACGAGAAGGGTGGAGCGGATGAGGTGATTACCAGAAGAGAGTGGGATGCATTTGTAGCCAAAGCAAAAGCACTCACTGCATCAAAGAAGCAAGGAGGTCATTCAGTAAGGTCTAAACCTATTATTGTGGATTCTGGAGCCAGTCATCACATGATCAGTGATAGGAGTCTGATGGATGAAGTGAGAGCAGCTACTGGAAATGTTCAGATAGCAAATGGAGATAAAATTCCTATAGAAGGGATAGGAAGCTTGAAGCTATTTGACAGGGAGTCAACAGCCTTGTACCTGCCTCAGTTTACCTCCAATTTGATATCTGTAAAGAGAGCTACTGTTGACTTGCAATGTCAAGTAGTATTCAGGCCACAGGAGGTTGAGTTTCAAGATCTTGTTACGGGTCAAGTGATTGGAAAGGGGAGCAGTACCAACAATCTATACCAGCTACAATCAACTAAGCTCTCTAAACCCTCTATCTCTATATGCATGAGTAGTACTGCTGATGGCTGTGATAGTATTACTTGGCATGCTAGATTAGGACATCCTCATACTCGCGCCCTTGAGCTAATGATGCCTAATCTATCAGTTAATCACCTTGAATGTGAAGCATGCATACTAGGGAAGCATTGCAAAACTGTCTTTCCCACATCTGAAACTGTCTATGAGAAATGCTTTGACTTAATACACTCTGATGTGTGGACATCTCCATGTATATCTAGGGATAAGCATAAGTATTTTGTGACTTTCATAGATGAAAAATCTAAGTATACATGGGTCACATTGCTTCCTTCCAAGGATAGAGTGTTAGAGGCATTTATAAACTTCCAAGCTTATGTCACTAATCACTATAATGCTACTGTGAAGGTACTAAGGTCAGACAATGGAGGTGAATACACTAGCCATGCATTCAAGAATCATATGATGAAGCATGGGATAGTTCATCAAACCAGCTGTCCCTACACTCCACAACAGAATGGTGTGGCTGAGAGGAAGAACAGACACCTGATGGAAGTAGCAAGATCAATGATGTTTCATTCTAATGTTCCCAAGAGATTTTGGAGTGATGCAGTTGTCTCAGCATGTTATCTCATCAACAGGACACCGACGAAAGTTCTGAGGGATCTATCTCTATGACTTTTAGAGTATAAAGAGTAATCTGAGAGTTTAGAAGAGATTAGAGAAGTATGAGAGATGATTTAGAGTAATAGATTAGCTTAAGAGACCAAGAGAAACGCCATGGAGGCTAAGTGTAATCTGAACTGTCTAATCTTTCATTAAGGACATGAGTTACAATATATAGTGTGAGCATACAAGGGTTTTCGAAATCAAGAGAAGACTAAAGCATGTGAGGTCAATCAGGAGAGGATAAGCTCATTTGGACTAGCCAATTAGCTTCTCCACATGCGCGGAGCATCTAGCATCTTGGACCGAGATGCTCTTGCCTTTCCAGCTGTTCCAGCCTGTCAAGGCGCGCTCTACCTTATCCCTAAACGGTCTGATGCATCCAGGTAAGTTCCTTCCCTTCACCTAAGTTACCGCAAGTAACTTCTTTACCCTTGTCAAGGTTTAACCCATCTTCATGTGTACGGTCATGTACGGACTGTACGGACTTGTACGGACCTTGCCCAAACCTTCCCAAGCTTCAACTCATCTCCTTAGTCCTAACTCCTCACTTGCTTCACACTTATACGCAACTCAACTCAACACTCCCCCTCAAGCTTAGCTTTGTGAAAGCCTAAGCTTGGATAGCTATGAGATCTTCCTCATTAAAAACCTTACCAAGGAAAACCCATTGGGATAAAACCTTGATAAGGGAAAAAGAGTAAAGACCTCACAGCCAAGGGGATCAGCTCCTTCTCTTCCCAAGATCAATGAGGCCCAACCTGATGTGAATGGACTCCATTGTCTTTTGTCTTGCAGCCTTGGTGAACACATCCGCTAACTGATCTTCACTTCTTGTGTAGCATGGCAGGATGACTCCTAAGATGATCATCTGCCTCACCTTGTGACAATCAACTTCAATGTGCTTGGTTCTTTCATGAAACACCGAGTTGGAGGCAATGTGGATGGCAGCTTGGTTATCACAATGCATGGTCATTGGAGTGGCTTGATCAATCTCCAAATGCTTCAAGATGCCTTTGATCCACACCAGCTCGTTGGTAAGCTTCAGCATAGCTCTATACTCAGCTTCTGCACTTGAACAAGACACCACCTTCTGCTTCTTACTCTTCCAAGTAACCAAGTTGCCTCCAATGAATGTGCAATAGCCTGTGGTTGATCTCCTGTCTGCTCTATCACCAGCCCAATCCGCATCACAGTATCCAACCACTTCAGTGCTCCCATTGCAGCCCATCCATACTCCTTGATCAGGTGAGCCGTTGAGATACATCAAGATCCTCTCCACCATGCGCCAATGATGCTCCTTAGGCACTTGCATGTGTTGACTCACCTGATTCACAGCAAAACAAATGTCAGGTCTAGTTATGGTAAGATAAATCAATTTGCCAACTAGTTTTCTATAGAATTTAGGATCCTGATAAGGTTTGATGTCTTCAATCTCCCCCTCTCGTGGGACTTTGTAACCATCCTCCATAGGCATCCTTGCTGTCTTGCCTCCATAAGCACCTGCACCTTTCAAAAGATCAAGTGTATATTTCCTTTGGGAAATGAATAAACCTTCCTTGGATCTACATATCTCAATTCCAAGAAAGTATTTCATTTCTCCCAAGTCTTTAATCTCAAACATGGATTTAAGGAACTCCTTGGTTGCTATGATACCTTCCTTATCACTCGCTGTGATAATGATATCATCAACATACACAAGGAGTGCGATCATACCTGAGGGAGTAGTGAGAGTGAAGAGAGTGTGATCTAGCTCAGACTTCTTGAAGCCTCGGCCATTAAGAGTAGTGCTCAGCTTGTTGTACCAAGCTCTTGGTGATTGCTTCAGCCCATAGATAGCTTTCTTCAGTCTCAACACATTCCCTTTCTTTACTAAGTGTTACAAGCCTGGAGGTGGATGCATATACACTTCATCCTCAAGCTCTCCTTGTAGAAATGCATTCTTCACATCCATTTGCCATAAGCCTCATCCAAGATTCACAGCCAAGCTTAGTACAATCCGGATTGTATGTAACTTAGCCACTGGTGCAAAGGTCTCAATGTAATCTTCTCCATATGTTTGAGTAAAGCCTCTTGCAACCAGTCTTGACTTCTTCCTCTCAACCTGACCATCAGCCTTATACTTGATTGTGAAGATCCATCTACTAGTCACAGCCTTCTTCCCTTTAGGTAACTCACTTTCATACCATGTATCATTCTTAATCATAGCTCCTGCCTCAGCTCCAACTGATTCCTTCCACTCCTTGTCTTGTATTGCCTCTTCATAGCTTCTTGGGATATACCCCTCATCCAGATTCACCATAAAGGCGCAATGTGCTTTAGGATATTGAGCAAAGGAGCACACAGCTTGAGAGGGATGCTCCACTGCTTGGGCATTGTAGTACACTCTCGTGTTTACCCAAGAGGAAGGATCCTTCCTCACTCTAGTGCTTCTTCTCAATTCTGGTTGTTGAACTCTCACGGCTTGCTCTTGAACATCCGGTTCTTCTTCTTCTTCTACATCTTCAACTGATGCTTCTTCTTCTCTTTGTTCATGCTCACCTTGATTTTGAGAGCCTGAACTCATCTCCCTTTGTTCCTGATTCAAGCCGGCTCCATCTCGGCCTAAACTTGTCTCAACTCCTCCCTCATTCAAGCCGGCTCCTTCTTGGCCACTTTCTTGAACTTCAGGCTCATTTCCCCCCTCACGATCATGGTGAGAGTCTCCATGTTGTTCCCTTTGACCAGAGTTCTGATCCTGGGACATCTTGATTCCTAGTCCCTCTAGGATAATCCTCAACACCCCGGCCTTATCTGAGGTAAGGTCTTTCAAGTCTTCTTGGTTCTTCTCTTCATAGTATCCTCGTTCTTCTACAAACTTCACATCCCTTGATACTAGAACTCTTCTTCCTGCTGGATCATAGCATTTGTATCCCTTCTGTGTTGTAGAGTAGCCTATGAACACAGCCTTTGTACTTCTTGCTTCCAACTTGCTTCTCATCTGTCCCGGAACCAACACATAGCACAAACACCCAAAGACCCTCAAGTGTTCTACAGATGGCTTGTGTTTGTTTAATACCTCAAATGGTGCCTGATCTTCAAGAATCTTTGTAGGTATCCGGTTAATTAAGTAGCAAGCAGTGGCCACAGCATCACTCCAAAACCTTTTTGGAACATTTGCTTGAAACATTAATGACCGAGCTGTCTCCATGAGATGTCGATTCTTCCTCTCAGCCACACCATTCTGCTGTGGTGTGTAGGGACAGCTTGTTTGATGGAGTATTCCATGATGAGCTAGATGAGACTTGAATGCATGGCTAGTGTACTCTCCTCCATTATCTGATCTCAAAATTTTAATCTTAGCATGATAATAGTTAGTCACATAAGATTGAAAGTTTTTAAATGCATCACGAACTCTATCTTTTGATGGAATTAAGGTTAACCAGGTGTATTTGGATTTTTCATCAATGAATGTGACAAAATACTTATGATTCTCCCTAGATAAGCAAGGTGCAGTCCATACATCAGAATGAATCAAATCAAAGCATTTCTCATAAACAGTAGATGACCTTTGAAACACAGTTTTACAATGTTTGCCTAAAATGCAAGCTTCACAGTCTTTATTCTCAAAATTAACACCTGGCAACATCAAATTCAAGGCTCTACTATGAGGATGTCCTAGTCTAGCATGCCACAAAGCATTCTTATTTAAGCTAGAAGTAGTAGTAGTAGTAAATGAACAGCTAAAATCAGAAACAGGAGCTAATTCTTCAAGCATGTAAAGATCCCCTTTAGTAACTCCTTTTCCAATCAACTGGCTGCTCTCAATATCCTGAAACTTCACATCATTAGGACTAAAGATAACATTGCAATGTAAATCAGTAGTACATTTCTTTACTGAAAGTAAGTTAGATGTTAATTCTGGCATGTAGAATGCTCTAGTATACTTATTAAACAGTTTTAAGTTTCCTATTCCTCTAATAGGAATCTTATCTCCATTTGCAATCATCACATGCCCTTTAGCAGGTTCAATGTCTTTAATCAAACTAGTGTCACTGATCATATGATGAGATGCACCAGAATCAACTACTAATGGTTTAGTCAAGTTATTAGCCGTGAGACAAAGTGTACTAGACGACTTAAGAGAGTGTTCAGTCCTAGCAAGACTAGTATATGCATGATCCGGTTCAGTCCTAGCAAGACTAGCATATGCATGATCCAGTTTGGCAATTCCATGTTTCTCAAGACCATTATCATCATTCTTAACTATCATTGATGCACCAAAGGAATAACCATAAGTGTTACCGTTTTCCTTGAGCATTTTGATGAGGGAGTCAATGTCTGATCTCCTGATATAGTCTTGATCCCCTCCTCGGCCATTTGGATTGCCCGCATATGCCACCAAGGACTTGCCATCACTCTCCCTTCCTCCTTCATCCTGGCTCTTCCCTGAGGTGCTGGCGCCACTTGATCCTTCACTCACATTTGCCCTGGCCTCCTTCTCCTTCAAGAACTTTTCCGGCTTCAGATGGGAGTGAAGTATCCAGCACTGGCTCTTCTTGTGGCCATGCTTCTTGCAATGATCACAACTCCCATTGAACTTCCTGTCTTCAAACTTGTTGTAGCCTGCCTTGTTTGCTTGAGGAGATTCATCAGAGTTGGTTTGCGCAGCCTGGTTTGCAAGTGACATCTCCCCTTTGCTTCCAAACAATCCAATAGACCCCTGCTCCCTCTGAATGTGAGAGCACACCTCCTCAAGGTCTGGTAGCTTATCAGCTCTCAACATATGCTGAATCAGTGAAGTGTAAGCCGGATTCAAGGTAAGTAGGAGACCAAAGACCTTATCCTGCTCCCTCCTCTCATTAAGCAGTTCAGGATCGGTTGTGCTTGGCCTCAGCATCTCCAGTTCTGACCATAAGGACCGGAACCTCCCCAAATGCTTGGTGAACTCCATGTCGTCTTGTACCAAGTCGTTTATGGCTTTCTTTACTTCAAACACTCGGTGAAGGTTTGAAGTATTCCCATATACCTTCTTCAAGGTATCCCAAAGCTCCTTAGCTGACTCACAGTAGCTGTAAGCCTCTAGGATCGCCGGGTCTAAGGAGGCATGAAGAACGGACATCACCAACATGTCCTCCCGCTGCCACTTCTCCATGGCCGTTTCATTTGAGACCTCTTCTGAGTCTTCTCCCTGAGTAATGAGCTGAGGAGCTTCACCATCCGTGAGATGCTTCCACAAGCCTTTACTTCCCACTGTGGTTCTCACCATCCGAGACCACACCAAGTAGTTACTCCCCTTGAAAGTAACCGCTACCTTCATGTGCATGCTTATCCCTCCATCCATCTTCAACAGCTTGTTCTTGAACTACTTGTAGAAGACTTTGAACTTGAGACTAGATCACACCACCACTTCACGCAAAGCAAAGCTTCAATCTTGTAACCACAATGTAACCAAGGAAGACTTGAGGCTAGAGACTTCAAAGAACCTTCAAAGCTTTAGCCTTTAGTCCACGCAAAGAGCTCAGATTCTCAAGAACCTGGCTCTGATACCATATGACTTTTAGAGTATAAAGAGTAATCTGAGAGTTTAGAAGAGATTAGAGAAGTATGAGAGATGATTTAGAGTAAGAGATTAGCTTAAGAGACCAAGAGAAACGCCATGGAGGCTAAGTGTAATCTGAACTGTCTAATCTTTCATTAAGGACATGAGTTACAATATATAGTGTGAGCATACAAGGGTTTTCGAAATCAAGAGAAGACTAAAGCATGTGAGGTCAATCAGGAGAGGATAAGCTCATTTGGACTAGCCAATTAGCTTCTCCACATGCGCGGAGCATCTAGCATCTTGGACCGAGATGCTTTTGCCTTTCCAGCTGTTCCAGCCTGTCAAGGCGCGCTCTACCTTATCCCTAAACGGTCTGATGCATCCAGGTAAGTTCCTTCCCTTCACCTAAGTTACCGCAAGTAACTTCTTTACCCTTGTCAAGGTTTCACCCATCTTCATGTGTACGGTCATGTACGTACTGTACGGACTTGTACGGACCTTGCCCAAACCTTCCCAAGCTTCAACTCATCTCCTTAGTCTCAACTCCTCACTTGCTTCACACTTATACGCAACTCAACTCAACAATCTCCATTTGAGGTACTGAACAAAGCTAGGCCGCAGATTCAACATCTGAGAGTGTTTGGGTGTACCTGCTATGTATTGGTTCCAGGAGAGCTGAGGAAGAAGCTTGATGCAAAGAGCACTAAGGCTATGTTTATTGGATACTGCATCACTCATAAAGGGTATAAGTGCTATGATCCAATAACAGGGAGGGTGTTGGTGTCTAGAGATGTCAAATTCATTGAAGGAAAAGGGTATTATGAAGAAAAGATATGGGAAGATTTGAAGGATCTTCCACAAACGCCATCAGATAAGGCAACAAATCTGAGGAAAATATTGGAGAATCTTGGGATTAGCATGACCCAGGATCAGGGAACAAGAAGAGAACCACCAAGAAGCACAAGTACTCATGAGGAGGAAAGTGAAAGGATGTCCCCTCTTGATCATGAGGGGGGAAGTGAAGCTGAATCAGGAGTGCAACAACAACAGCAAAGTGATTCAGGAAGTCATGATCAAGGAGAGACACAAGGAGAAGAGAGTCCAAGATCAGATGGAGATGCGCAGGCTGATAGAGAGAGTCCAAGATCAGATGCGCAGACTGATAGAAATGAGCAGGCAGCTATGCAAAATCGAGTCGAGTCAGTTGGGATTCAGGAACCAGAAACAGAGGTTCAACCACTGAGGAGAAGTACCAGGGTAAAGAAAGATCCATCAAATTGGGTGAACACAAGGATATACTACAATGCAGAGGCCGTAGCACATCCGACTCAAGCAGTATGTTCGTTTGCAAAATATCCAGAGGAGCATGTGGTCTTCATGTGTAATCTGGATGAGAATGAGATCCCAAGGTCTTATGAGGAAGCCATGAAGCATAAGGTCTGGAGAAATTAAGTGGGTGATGAAAGGGATGCAATGATCAGGAATGACACTTGGTATGAGAGTGAATTACCAAGAGGGAAGAAGGCTGTGTCTAGCAGATGGATCTTCACAATCAAGTACCGGGCAGATGGAACTATTGAGAGACGCAAAACCAGGCTGGTAGCAAGAGGGTTTACACAGACTTATGGGGAAGACTACATTGATACTTTTGCACCAGTGGCTAAGCTTCACACAATTCGAATTGTGTTATCAATTGCAACAAACTTGGAGTGGGATCTGTGGCAAATGGATGTGAAGAATGCTTTCCTGCAAGGTGAACTAGAAGATGAAGTATACATGCATCCACCTCCTAGTCTTGAGCATCTAGTAAAGCCAGGGAATGTTTTAAGATTGAAGAAGGCAATATATGGGCTAAAACAGTCACCTAGAGCTTGGTAAAGGAAGCTGAGTACCACTCTCAATGGGAGAGGCTTTAGGAAGTCTGAACTGGATCACACTCTCTTCACCTTGACAGGACCTTCAGGGATCATTGTGATTCTAGTGTATGTGGATGATTTGATTATCACAGGAAGTGATAAGGCAGGGATTCAGGCTACTAAGGAGTTTCTCAAATCAGTGTTTGACATCAAGGATTTGGGAGAGATGAAGTATTTTCTGGGTATTGAGATATGCAGATCAAAGGAGGGCTTGTTCATGTCTCAAAGAAAGTACACTCAGGATCTGTTGAAGGGCGCTGGTAAGCTTGGAGGAAAGACAGCTAAGACACCTCTTGAGGATGGGTATAAGGTTTTGCTTGAGGGGGAGATTGAAAACAATCAGCCATTTGAAGATGCTAAGCTGTATAGGAAGATGGTTGGGAAGCTGATCTACTTGACAATCACCAGACCAGACATATGTTTTGCTGTGAATCAAGTTAGCCAGCATATGCAAGCTCCAAAGATGCACCATTGGAACATGGTAGACAGGATCTTGAGGTATTTGAATGGCTCTAGTGGCCAAGGAGTCTGGATGGGATGCAATAGGAGTACAGAAGTGGTTGGTTATTGTGATGCTGACTGGGCCGGAGATAGAGTTGATAGGAGATCAACTACTGGGTATTGTACCTTCATTGGAGGGAACTTGGTTACATGGAAGAGTAAGAAGCAGAAGGTTGTCTCCTGTTCCAGTGCTGAGGCTGAATATAGAGCCATGTTGAAGCTGACTAATGAGCTAGTGTGGATCAAAGTGATATTGAAGCATTTGAGTATTGAGCAGACCACTCCTATGACAATGCATTGTGACAATCAGGCTGCTATTCACATTGCCTCTAATTCTGTGTTTCATGAGAGAACAAAGCACATAGAAGTTGATTGTCACAAGGTGAGGCAGATGATTGTCCTAGGAGTAATACTGCCATGCTACACGAGGAGTGAGGATCAACTGGCTGATGTGTTTACTAAGGCAGCGAGGCAGAAGACAATAGAGTTCATACTATCAAGGCTTGGACTCATTGATCTTACTCCCAGGAGCTGATCCCCTTAACCATGGAGTCTCTACTCTTTTTCCCTCATCAAGGTTTTATCCCAATGGGTTTTCCTTGGTGAGGTTTTTAATGAGGGAGATATTCATGGTTTCCAAGCTAGACAAGTTCATTTAGTCTAGCTTGAGGGGGAGTGTTGAGATGAAGATCAAGAAGTGGAGAGATGAAGCTTTGGGGTTCAATAGAGTGATGAGGCAGAGACAATAACTTTAGAGATTTACCATGGTAACTTTAGAATTTACCTCAGTTACTTTGGAGTTACCATATCTGGATGGAAGTGACTTGGGAAGTTACCTTGGCTCTATACTGATGAAGGAACTCGTCCAAGAGAGGGATGGATAAGGATT
Source organism: Brassica rapa (assembly GCF_000309985.2). NCBI lineage: Eukaryota > Viridiplantae > Streptophyta > Magnoliopsida > Brassicales > Brassicaceae > Brassica > Brassica rapa. The sequence goes on from NW_022610112.1 coordinate 55,212, forward strand.
GGGGCTAGCTGGAAAGGTAAAGCTACTTTACAGCCTGTCTAAGCATGTGAAGCATCTCAGCCTATTATTTGTATTGACCTCACATGCTTATAGTCTAAGTTGAATTCACTGAACCTAGACATGATTGTAATCTCCTTATATCTTGTATGCTCTCATCTGAATGAATTAATCCGAGTTTTGAGTCTATCTCTCTCTAATCTTTCTACTCTCTCTCATTACTCTAATCTCTTAATTCTCTCAATCTACTTACTCAAATCAATCTTATTCTCTCTTAATCCACGTTCTACACTCACTAAATCAAAATCTAATAAAGTGTGTCTTGTGAGACTCTCTATGGTGATTCAAACACCCTAGTTCCTGGTTAAGGAAGAGAGAGTAAACTCACAAGAAGAAAGCTATCATGAAAGATGATCGTTATTAGACCATGGAGATGCATAGGATCATCACAAGCTTAGCTCCTTCTAGTCTCGGTTCTAAGCTTGAGGGGGAGTCTTAATGCACATGATCCATGGTCAGTAACAAGTCTTTTGCAAAATCTTCTACAAGGATCATCAACCAGACCAAGTCAGTGGCGTGTCTAGGCAAGAGGCTGTTCAGAGCAGCCTTGGAGAGTGAGGAAGAAAGCTCTCCATCAATGCGGCTTCAATGAGAGGTGATTGAGGAGAAGCTGATGAATCCATTCTGCCGTTCCAAGAAGTTGATGATGCCATGAAGATGGTGCATTGGCCGAGTTAGGAAACTCACAAAAACACAAGGGAAGTTCCCTTAGACTTTTAAACTCTTTCTTCAAATTTTTTCATTCATCTTATTCATTGCTTGTGCTTGAAAAGATACTTAAAATGATTATGATTGAATTGTGAGATTGTGTGCATCAAGTGTGATGCAGGATATTCATTTTCTTAGTTTTGATAGGTACTGATGCACCTTTGGGATAATGTATCAGGTACCATTGCTTGAGCCTCACTAAAGGTGTTCCTGGTCATTTCATAGCTTCTCTAAGGTGGCTGTGAAGTCTGTTGAGAGGGGGAGATCCAAACCAGTTCTATGAAGAGGGCAAGCCGTGTGTGAAGTGTTGATCAGCCTCACTGGTGTTTTGAAGATGATCTGGTCGTGTCCTAGCTTCTCTAAGATGGCTGTGAAGTCAGTTGAGTGGGGGAGACTTCAAACCGGTTCCATGAAGAGGTGAAGCTGAAGTGTGAAGTGTGCGCAAAGCTGTGAAGAGTTGCTGCACCTAGTAGGCCATGATCCAGAGCTTCTTGTGTCCAACCACACTGGTTCTAAGGCACAAGAGCTCACTGGCCAATCCCTAGGCTTTGGAGAGCTCTACTCTTTTTCCCTTGCAAGGTTTTGTCCCAATGGGTTTTCCTTGTAAGGTTTTTAATGAGGGAGACTCTTCAGAGTTCCAAGCTTAACTTAGGATCAACTAAAGTTAAGCTTGAGGGGGAGTGTTGAACTGAAGAGAAGAATGGAGCTTGAGTCCAAATAGGGCAAGCACTTGCACATCGTAAGAAGAGTTCTATGAAGCTTCAGAAGAGATGTGAAGCTAGTACAAAGATAAGATAGTGATCAAGAAGAGTAGTAATCAGAGTTGGGAGATCTTTGGAGGAGTATGGGAGCTTAAGGGCGAGGCCGGTTCGGATGGTACGTACAGCCCTCCTGGACTTGGCCCTATCTTTGCACAGCCCTTCGACCACTTCTGGAGCTCATAAGACACTTCTTAAGCTTGATAGCAATCTCTATAAGACTTGCCCTATCTTTGCACCAGACCCAAACTCCTCCATACTTCTCCTTTGTCTCCATTTCTTTTCTTCAAGTTAACACTCCCCCTCAAGCTTGACTTTAGCTGATCCTAAGTCAAGCTTGGAACCTTGAAGAACTTCCTCATTAAAAACCTCACCAAGGAAAACCCTTTGGGACAAAACCTTGATGAGGGAAAAAGAGTAAAGCCTCCAAGGCCTAGGGATTGGCCAGTGAGTCTTTGTGCCTTACCAACAATGTAAGGGACACAAAGACTCTGGATCATGGCCCTAATGTGATGCAAGATAGAACCCACTCCTCTTGCTCATCATCAACACTTCTTGTACTCTTCTTTAGACAGATCTTGGTCTCTCCCCCTTTCTCACAATCTTCTTGTTGTGTATCAAGTGCTCGGACTAACAGATCTTCCTTGATAGATACAAGCTGAGTCTTGGCTGCTTCTTCTTCATGAGTCACCACCATGTTACTGAAACCTTCATGACCGGATGCTTCAGACTGTAGTACCAATCACCTCACTCTAGAGGCCGCATTGGTGATTGCTTCTTCATCCTTCATAACTGATCTGATCCTCTTCTTGAATAACCACCAAGTACTCTCAGATCATGTAAGCTTCAACACTCCCCCTCAAGCTTGAGACTCTCACAGGAACAAGCTTGGATGGATAGCTTCATGATCTGTACCATTACTCCATTGCAACACCTTTGAACTCGCCATCTTCATGGAATGCTTGTGGAAGCTTCAGCTACCTCTTCAGCCACCTCACACACTAGAAGCCGCACTGATAGAGTCTCCATCTTCTCACAGCCAAGAGTGCTCTGAACACTCTCTTGCCTAGACACGCCACTGCCTAGACCCGGATGGCTTCTTCTTCTTCAGTTGCTTGCAATGGACCTTCTGAACCTTCTTGAACAGACTGATAGCTCACTAAACTACCCTCCTAAAGCTTGGATTGAGTATAGGTCCAAGCTTGCAAGTGAGCTTCAGTGAGACTACACACCAGTGGCGCATCACCACTCTCGTATCCACTCTCCATTGCACACACAATGGGCAAACGTCTCCTACTTTCAACTCGGATGGATGGTGAACCAAGAACACATCTTGTGAACCAAGGAACCAGGTTGGTCCTTGTATTACCCTTGGATGGAAAGCTCATGACTTTGAGGATATGTGAGTCTGGATCGTTACCCATCTCCTTCTCCTTCAGTTCATGACTCCCTCCTTGTTTCTCTAACTCAAAGACCCCTCCTTTCTCCTTCTCTTCTAGGCGTCATCTTCTTGGCAGCTTTCTTGATGAACCGGATGGGAAAGCTCTTGGACAAGGCACCTTGGATGAGGTTCGCGAGGCCTCTCCATACACCTCTGCTTCCAATGAGTCGCTCCATCAGTATGGACAGGAGAAAGGATGTGAGCCACGCCAGCTTCAGTCTTCTTCTTCATGGAGAAACTGAACTCGGATGGGAAAGGCTTCAAAGGTTGGATTTGAGCTGAGAGTGAGTCTTGTGTTTTGCGGAAGCTACAGCTCAGGTTCTGATGAACCTGGCTCTGATACCATGTGAGATTTGTAGAGTTCTCTTCTCTAGTTGTGAGATTTGTAGAGTTCTCTTCTCTGGTTGTGTTTGTGTGTGTATAAACTCCAATGGAGAAAGATGAGAGCTTGCTCTAGGTGATTTAGAAAGAGAGATTGATGAGAGTGTTTACTTAAATCAGAAACAAGAGACTTTGAGAGATTAGAAGATTCAAGACTAAGAAAGGGAGAGATTAAAGAGAATCTGATTCAAGAACACATTTTCTTATTTCCAAGAAGTGGAGAGGGGAAATCCCCCTTACTCCCTTAGGGTTTACAATTCGACAATGATAGGCTTATATATGCCTTTACACTTTGCAAACTCATAAACCTAAATCTAATGGTTTATAATAGACTTGAAGAATGGATGGATCAGATGGAGAGTTGAGCTGGTCTTTGTCTCTCATTAGCTGTGCTCTTGCTGCTGTGTGATTGGCTCATTTGAATCTGGTCAAGGTAGAGACTGGCGCCTGATTGGCTGATGTAAGGCTCCCTTGTATCTTTCCATATATCAGACTACATACATGGTCCCCTTTACTTCTTTACACAGCCAACAGCCAGCCTGTTCCAGCCTGTCTTTGGCGCCACTCTCCTTTCAAACTCACAAGGCATCTTCATTGATTCTCCTTTGATTCCATACGACCAGGGACATTCCAAACACCCTAATTATGCACAACTCCTCCTGGACATGTTCTGATCACGCCCTAAGCTTGCACATCTGAGCCCGGACTTTGCACAATCACAAAACATCTCAAATGGGCGAGTTGTGTTCTCTCGGGTTGTACCGGTCCGTACATGCCGTACACCATCGCCCTAAGTTTGCACACTCGCCCATTTGCTCCTCAACATCTTCTAAGTCCCTCCTGGACTTGGCCCTATCTTTGCACAGCCCTTAGACCACTTCTGGAGCTCATAAGACACTTCTTAAGCTTGATAGCAATCTCTATAAGACTTGCCCTATCTTTGCACCAGACCCAAACTCCTCCATACTTCTCCTTTGTCTCCATTTCTTTTCTTCAAGTTAACACATCCGGATCTTGTTTCTTCAAGAGGAAGAAGAAGACTGAAGCCATGGCGTGTACTCCTTGTCTCTCAGCCGTCCCTACCTGTCTTAATGAAGATTCTCACGGGAAGCAAAGGTGTATGGAGAGGTTGAGTTATCCTACCTCTAGGGCGCCTTGCTTCAAGAGCTGTTTCTCATCTGGTTTCCAAGAGAAAGCCATCTAGAATTTGGCGTGTTGAAGGCTTGAAGAAAGGAGGGGTTATTTGGGTGGGGAATACAAGATGGTGGTGTTGAAATGAGGTGATGCAACTATGTGATATGAAGCTGGAGAAGGTTAGAGGCTTGAGGATGAAGTTAGGGATGTGAGTGTACGGACAGGCCGTACAAGGTTGCCGTACAAGGTAAAGAAGAAGTTACCATGACCGTTTAACCATGAGGGGAGTAAACGGATCATTCTTACCTTCTACCATACTCTACTTGGATCAGACCGTTGAGAGAGCTTGAGGAGCGCATCTGACAGGCTGTGCCAGGCTGTGACAGACTGTCAGCATCCTAGTCAAAGATCCAAGATGCTTCACACGCGGGAAGAAGCTCATTGGGTGCTTTATGATATGCGCTCCTCTCCATCCATTCTTCAAGTCTATTATAAACCATTAGATTTAGGTTTATGAGTTTGCAAAGTGTAAAGGCATATATAAGCCTATCATTGTCGAATTGTAAACCCTAAGGGAGTAAGGGGGATTTCCCCTCTCCACTTCTTGGAAATAAGAAAATGTGTTCTTGAATCAGATTCTCTTTAATCTCTCCCTTTCTTAGTCTTGAATCTTCTAATCTCTCAAAGTCTCTTGTTTCTGATTTAAGTAAACACTCTCATCAATCTCTCTTTCTAAATCACCTAGAGCAAGCTCTCATCTTTCTCCATTGGAGTTTATACACACACAAACACAACCAGAGAAGAGAACTCTACAAATCTCACAACTAGAGACGAGAACTCTACAAATCTCACAGGATGAACATGTCTTTAAGGTTTGGCTTTGGCTTTGAGCTGAGGGTAGAGCTGGTGTTGTGTGGAAGCTACAGCTCAGGTTCTGATGAACCTGGCTCTGATACCATATGATTTTTAAAGAGATCTCTACTCTGGTAGTATGTGTGTGTGTATAAGCTTCAATGAAGAATGATTAGAGCTTGTTCTAGGTGATATAGAGAAAAGGATTAGTGAGAGTGTTTATGAGTATGTGAGAGACTTAAGAACAGAGATTAAGAGACTTAAGAGACTAGAGAGAGACTGAGAGAATAAGAGACTGAAGATTAGAGAAGGAGAAGGGAAACCCCCTTACTCACTTAGTTATTACAAATCGACATCCTTAAGCTTATATACTAGCTTTACAACTTGTAATACTTAGGAAACCCTAGCTAAGAGATAAGATAAGAAGGGTGGAGATCTTCTGGTTTGAATTGGACGCTTCAGATCACTCTTGGTGCTTTATTAGCTGCTTGTATGTGCCTGATTGGATGAGGGAAAGTATGGTGAGGAGAGCTTGTGTATCTGCCCATTTAACTGTCCAGATACACAACCTTGTCTTGCTCTTCCTTTCCAACTGTGGCCAGCCTGTCGTGGACCACTACAACCAATCCCATACTTCCCACAAACTGGCGCCAACTCTTGTTTGAATCTTCGTGCCACCAAAGCATCTTCTTGATTCCATTTGATGCTTCTCACCATCCCGGACTTTGCACATTCATATTAGAGCTTCTCCTTGGCTGTACGGACTTGCCATAACCGTACACCAATGCCCTATATATTTGCACAGCCCTCAAATAGCTTCAAATGGTCGAGTCCATAAGTCTTGAGTTGATCATGTCCGTACAGGCCGTACCATCCGTACCGGCCTCGCCCTTAAGCTCCCATACTCCTCCAAAGATCTCCCAACTCTGATTACTACTCTTCTTGATCACTATCTTATCTTTGTACTAGCTTCACATCTCTTCTGAAGCTTCATAGAACTCTTCTTACGATGTTCAAGTGCTTGCCCTATTTGGACTCAAGCTCCATTCTTCTCTTCAGTTCAACACTCCCCCTCAAGCTTAACTTTAGTTGATCCTAAGTTAAGCTTGGAACTCTGAAGAGTCTCCCTCATTAAAAACCTTACAAGGAAAACCCATTGGGACAAAACCTTGCAAGGGAAAAAGAGTAGAGCTCTCCAAAGCCTAGGGATTGGCCACTGAGCTCTTGTGCCTTAGAACCAGTGTGGTTGGACACAAGAAGCTCTGGATCATGGCCTACTAGGTGCAGCAACTCTTCACAGCTTTGCGCACACTTCACACTTCAGCTTCACCTCTTCATGGAACCGGTTTGAAGTCTCCCCCACTCAACTGACTTCACAGCCATCTTAGAGAAGCTAGGACACGACCAGATCATCTTCAAAACACCAGTGAGGCTGATCAACACTTAACACACGGCTTGCCCTCTTCATAGAACTGGTTTGGATCTCCCCCTCTCAACAGACTTCACAGCCACCTTAGAGAAGCTAGGAAATGACCAGGAACACCTTTAGTGAGGCTCAAGCAATGGTACCTGATACATTATCCCAAAGGTGCATCAGTACCTATCAAAACTAAGAAAATGAATATCCTGCATCACACTTGATGCACACAATCTCACAATTCAATCATAATCATTTTAAGTATCTTTTCAAGCACAAGCAATGAATAAGATGAATGAAAAAGATTTGAAGAAAGAGTTTAAAAGTCTAAGGGAACTTCCCTTGTGTTTTTGTGAGTTTCCTAACTCGGCCAATGCACCATCTTCATGGCATCATCAACTTCTTGGAACGGCAGAATGGATTCATCAGCTTCTCCTCAATCACCTCTCATTGAAGCCGCATTGATGGAGAGCTTTCTTCCTCACTCTCCAAGGCTGCTCTGAACAGCCTCTTGCCTAGACACGCCACTGACTTGGTCTGGTTGATGATCCTTGTAGAAGATTTTGCAAAAGACTTGTTACTGACCATGGATCATATGCATTAAGACTCCCCCTCAAGCTTAGAACCGAGACTAGAAGGAGCTAAGCTTGTGATGATCCAATGCATCTCCATGGTCTAATAACGATCATCTTTCATGATAGCTTTCTTCTTGTGAGTTTACTCTCTCTTCCTTAACCATGAACTAGGGTGTTTGAATCACCATAGAGAGTCTCACAAGACACACTTTATTAGATTTTGATTTAGTGAGTGTAGAACGTGGATTAAGAGAGAATAAGATTGATTTGAGTAAGTAGATTGAGAGAATTAAGAGATTAGAGTAATGAGAGAGAGTAGAAAGATTAAAGAGAGATAGACTCAAAACTCAGATTAATTCATTCAGATGAGAGCATACAAGATATAAGGAGATTACAATCATGTCTAGGTTCAGTGAATTCAACTTAGACTATAAGCATGTGAGGTCAATACAAATAATAGGCTGAGATGCTTCACATGCTTAGACAGGCTGTAAAGTAGCTTTACCTTTCCAGCTAGCCCCAATCCTTATCCATCCCTCTCTTGGACGAGTTCCTTCATCAGTATAGAGCCAAGGTAACTTCCCAAGTCACTTCCATCCAGATATGGTAACTCCAAAGTAACTGAGGTAAATTCTAAAGTTACCATGGTAAATCTCTAAAGTTACTGTCTCTGCCTCATCACTCTATTGAACCCCAAAGCTTCATCTCTCCACTTCTTGATCTTCATCTCAACACTCCCCCTCAAGCTAGACTAAATGAACTTGTCTAGCTTGGAAACCATGAATATCTCCCTCATTAAAAACCTCACCAAGGAAAACCCATTGGGATAAAACCTTGATGAGGGAAAAAGAGTAGAGACTCCATGGTTAAGGGGATCAGCTCATGGGAGTAAGATCAACGAGTCCAAGCCTTGATAGTATGAACTCTATTGTCTTCTGCCTCGCTGCCTTAGTAAACACATCAGCCAGTTGATCCTCACTCCTCGTGTAGCATGGCAGTATTACTCCTAGGACAATCATCTGCCTCACCTTGTGACAATCAACTTCTATGTGCTTTGTTCTCTCATGAAACACAGAATTAGAGGCAATGTGAATAGCAGCCTGATTGTCACAATGCATTGTCATAGGAGTGGTCTGCTCAATACTCAAATGCTTCAATATCACTTCGATCCACACTAGCTCATTAGTCAGCTTCAACATGGCTCTATATTCAGCCTCAGCACTGGAACAGGAGACAACCTTCTGCTTCTTACTCTTCCATGTAACCAAGTTCCCTCCAATGAAGGTACAATACCCAGTAGTTGATCTCCTATCAACTCTATCTCCGGCCCAGTCAGCATCACAATAACCAACCACTTCTGTACTCCTATTGCATCCCATCCAGACTCCTTGGCCACTAGAGCCATTCAAATACCTCAAGATCCTGTCTACCATGTTCCAATGGTGCATCTTTGGAGCTTGCATATGCTGGCTAACTTGATTCACAGCAAAACATATGTCTGGTCTGGTGATTGTCAAGTAGATCAGCTTCCCAACCATCTTCCTATACAGCTTAGCATCTTCAAATGGCTGATTGTTTTCAATCTCGCCCTCAAGCAAAACCTTATACCCATCCTCAAGAGGTGTCTTAGCTGTCTTTCCTCCAAGCTTACCAGCGCCCTTCAACAGATCCTGAGTGTACTTTCTTTGAGACATGAACAAGCCCTCCTTTGATCTGCATATCTCAATACCCAGAAAATACTTCATCTCTCCCAAATCCTTGATGTCAAACACTGATTTGAGAAACTCCTTAGTAGCCTGAATCCCTGCCTTATCACTTCCTGTGATAATCAAATCATCCACATACACTAGAATCACAATGATCCCTGAAGGTCCTGTCAAGGTGAAGAGAGTGTGATCCAGTTCAGACTTCCTAAATCCTCTCCCATTGAGAGTGGTACTCAGCTTCCTGTACCAAGCTCTAGGTGACTGTTTTAGCCCATACATTGCCTTCTTCAAACTTAAAACATTCCCTGGCTTTACTAGATGCTCAAGACCAGGAGGTGGATGCATGTATACTTCATCTTCTAGTTCACCTTGCAGGAAAGCATTCTTCACAACCATTTGCCACAGATCCCACTCCAAGTTTGTTGCAATTGATAACACAATTCAAATTGTGTAAAGCTTAGCCACTGGTGCAAAAGTATCAATGTAGTCTTCCCCATAAGTCTGTGTAAACCCTCTTGCTACCAGCCTGGTTTTGCGTCTCTCAATAGTTCCATCTGCCCGGTACTTGGTTGTGAAGATCCATCTGCTAGACACAGCCTTCTTCCCTCTTGGTAATTCACTCTCATACCAAGTGTCATTCCTGATCATTGCATCCCTTTCATCACCCACTTAATTTCTCCAGACCTTATGCTTCATGGCTTCCTCATAAGACCTTGGGATCTCATTCTCATCCAGATTACACATGAAGACCACATGCTCCTCTGGATATGTTGCAAACGAACATACTGCTTGAGTCGGATGTGCTACGGCCTCTGCATTGTAGTATATCCTTGTGTTCACCCAATTTGATGGATCTTTCTTTACCCTGGTACTTCTCCTCAGTGGTTGAACCTCTGTTTCTGGTTCCTGAATCCCAACTGACTCGACTCGATTTTGCATAGCTGCCTGCTCATTTCTATCAGTCTGCGCATCTGATCTTGGACTCTCTCTATCAGCCTGCGCATCTCCATCTGATCTTGGACTCTCTTCTCCTTGTGTCTCTCCTTGATCATGACTTCCTGAATCACTTTGCTGTTGTTGTTGCACTCCTGATTCAGCTTCACTTCCCCCCTCATGATCAAGAGGGGACATCCTTTCACTTTCCTCCTCATGAGTACTTGTGCTTCTTGGTGGTTCTCTTCTTGTTCCCTGATCCTGGGTCATGCTAATCCCAAGATTCTCCAATATTTTCCTCAGATTTGTTGCCTTATCTGATGGCGTTTGTGGAAGATCCTTCAAATCTTCCCATATCTTTTCTTCATAATACCCTTTTCCTTCAATGAATTTGACATCTCTAGACACCAACACCCTCCCTGTTATTGGATCATAGCACTTATACCCTTTCTGAGTGATGGAGTATCCAATAAACATAGCCTTAGTGCTCTTTGCATCAAGCTTCTTCCTCAGCTCTCCTGGAACCAATACATAGCAGGTACACCCAAACACTCTCAGATGTTGAATCTGCGGCCTAGCTTTGTTCAGTACCTCAAATGGAGATAGATCCCTCAGAACTTTTGTCGGTGTCCTGTTGATGAGATAACATGCTGAGACAACTGCATCACTCCAAAATCTCTTGGGAACATTAGAATGAAACATCATTGATCTTGCTACTTCCATCAGGTGTCTGTTCTTTCTCTCAGCCACACCATTCTGTTGTGGAGTGTAGGGACAGCTGGTTTGATGAACTATCCCATGCTTCATCAGATGATTCTTGAATGCATGGCTAGTGTGTTCACCTCCATTGTCTGACCTTAGTACCTTCACAGTAGCATTATAGTGATTAGTGACATAAGCTTGGAAGTTTATAAATGCCTCTAACACTCTATCCTTGGAAGGAAGCAATGTGACCCATGTATACTTAGATTTTTCATCTATGAAAGTCACAAAGTACTTATGCTTATCTCTAGATATACATGGAGATGTCCACACATCAGAGTGTATTAAGTCAAAGCATTTCTCATAGACAGTTTCAGATGTGGGAAAGACAGTTTTGCAATGCTTCCCTAGTATGCATGCTTCACATTCAAGGTGATTAACTGATAGATTAGGCATCATTAGCTCAAGGGCGCGAGTATGAGGATGTCCTAATCTAGCATGCCAAGTAATACTATCACAGCCATCAGCAGTACTACTCATGCATATAGAGATAGAGGGTTTAGAGAGCTTAGTTGATTGTAGCTGGTATAGATTGTTGGTACTGCTCCCCTTTCCAATCACTTGACCCGTAACAAGATCTTGAAACTCAACCTCCTGTGGCCTGAATACTACTTGACATTGCAAGTCAACAGTAGCTCTCTTTACAGATATCAAATTGGAGGTAAACTGAGGCAGGTACAAGGCTGTTGACTCCCTGTCAAATAGCTTCAAGCTTCCTATCTCTTCTATAGGAATTTTATCTCCATTTGCTATCTGAACATTTCCAGTAGCTTCTCTCACTTCATCCATCAGACTCCTATCACTGATCATGTGATGACTGGCTCCAGAATCCACAATAATAGGTTTAGACCTTACTGAATGACCTCCTTGCTTCTTTGATGCAGTGAGTGCTTTTGCTTTGGCTACAAATGCATCCCATTCTCTTCTGGTAATCACCTCATCAGCTCCACCCTTCTCGTGTCTGTTTGTTAAGCTATCCCCATCTTTTATGTCTCCTATGTATGCTGAATACAAGCTCTTGCCGGTGATTACTTGTTCTAGCTCAGTAATCTTTCTCCTCTTATCCGGCTGCATCGTTGCTTGCTCATGCTTCACCAAACCACACACACTCTCCACATCAGGTAGGATTTCTTCCGTGAGGATCTTCCTGACCAGTTTATCATAAGACTTATCCAAACTCAGCAGAAGACTAAACACTTCATCTTGCTCTAGCCTTCTCTTCAGTATGTCTTTATCTGAGGTACTCGGTCTGAGCGCCTTCAACTCTGCCCATAAGCTCTTAAACCGTTCAAGATGCTTACTGAGCTCTTCTCCATCTTGCTTCAGATTCTCAATGGCCCGCTTAACCACAAAAACCTTGCATAGATGCGATCTGTCCTCATACACAGCTTCCATACTCTCCCACAACTCCTTAGCTGTCCCTTCATGACCATCAGCTTCCAGGGTTGAACTTGAGAGCGACCTCTGGATGACCCCAAGTGTTCCATGATTCTCTTGAATCCACTTGCCTTCACCCATCTGCTTTGTAACCACTTCACCCCCACGATTCCACTCATCAGGAGTAACTGTTGTACATAGCTCCACCATGGTGTCGTCTGTTTCCATCTACAAGAAGAGAACCTCAACACACCAATAACCCAGAATACCAAATCTTCAAGCACACTCACAAACCCAGAATCTCCAAGAACACAAATTTGCGGAATGAACTCAGGTTTTAGAGCAACCTGGCTCTGATACCATATTAGATTTTGATTTAGTGAGTGTAGAACGTGGATTAAGAGAGAATAAGATTGATTTGAGTAAGTAGATTGAGAGAATTAAGAGATTAGAGTAATGAGAGAGAGTAGAAAGATTAGAGAGAGATAGACTCAAAACTCAGATTAATTCATTCAGATGAGAGCATACAAGATATAAGGAGATTACAATCATGTCTAGGTTCAGTGAATTCAACTTAGACTATAAGCATGTGAGGTCAATACAATAATAGGCTGAGATGCTTCACATGCTTAGACAGGCTGTAAAGTAGCTTTACCTTTCCAGCTAGCCCCAATCCTTATCCATCCCTCTCTTGGACGAGTTCCTTCATCAGTATAGAGCCAAGGTAACTTCCCAAGTCACTTCCATCCAGATATGGTAACTCCAAAGTAACTGAGGTAAATTCTAAAGTTACCATGGTAAATCTCTAAAGTTACTGTCTCTGCCTCATCACTCTATTGAACCCCAAAGCTTCATCTCTCCACTTCTTGATCTTCATCTCAACACACTTCTCATTGCATAATGACCCATGCTACACTTCCTGTAGACTAAGGACTAGATGTGTCCAATGGTATTATGCAATGGCCATCTCTCATTGCATACTCAATCACACTACACTTCCTGTAGATTATGGATTAACATGTCCTAGTGATGATATGCAATGGCACAAGACCTTTGTCTTTACATTCTTGGTTGTTGGCGAGTTACATGTATCACATTCCTTGTGTACCTAACACCACCACAACTCAATGCAAGATCAGATCATCCCATTGGGATCAAACCAAGATTATCCAGCCTGTTTGATCACCAATGCCACAATAATATATGATACTTGAAACAAGCTAGACAATCAAGACAATCAAGCAAAGACAATCAATTCAGTTTTTTTTTTTTAAATGCAACAAAAACTGAATGCATTAGGTTACATACTCACTATATGAATGAAATAGATTTAACCCAAATGAAACACAAGCCTAGATGATACTTATGCAATCAAGGCGACAAGAGTGACTCAATTCATGCTTATGCTCACTAGCTTTATCAACGCCAATGATCCAAATAGCTTAGACATACTTCTAAATGCTTATAAGACATCACTGATGGATTTAACTATGGCATAGCAACAATCAGAACTGGACTGAGTCAAGACAAGAGATTTTCAATCTCTTAACAATGACAATGCAAGTTCTATTTTTTAAGTTCTCTAAATGCAATACAAGCTTATCAGCACATTTGCAATTTAGGCTCATTTTTAAATGCATTACTACATGAATGCACAATCTTAAAGCTTTAGCTATATGAATGCAACAGGTTCAATCCATGAGCAATATTAAGGCTATGCACAACAGTTTCAATCAAAACCAATGATGCAAACAATTTAGACAATTCTAATTGATGCAAGACTTTCATTGATGGATTAAACATAGGCAATAGCATCAGATAACAATAGGATTGAACTTAGACAGTATGAGATATGATTATGTATGCAAAATAACTTATCAATCATGATGCAAGCAGCAGAGACATTCTACTCAATTCTACAACACATTCATGATGATTCAAGCTATGACAATACTCAAGACAATGCAATAAACAAAACATGAGATTCTGGGACTCTAGAGATTACTTACTATCAATATGACAATGCAACAGCAAAACAATTTCAGTGCAATTAGCCTAGACATTCTACGAGAAGCTATAAACTCTTAATGGAATTAGGGAAAGCACATAGTATAATCAGGAGATAAACCTATCAAGACATATTAAGATAGATGAAATTAGGTTTACTCCCTTGGTTAAGATGATGAGGAGTGGTTCTCAAAGTTACCACTTGAATCCTTACTTCTTCTTCTTCTCTTATTGCAATCACCCTTCTGAATTCACCACCATGATGGAATGCTTGTGGATGCTTCAGCTACTTCTTCAATCACCTCACAATAGAAGCCGCCTTGATAGAGTAGCCTTCTTCTTCACACAGCCAAGAGTGCTTTGTCTTAGTTTGAGCACCCTCCTGAATAGGCACGCCACTGCCTAGACCCGGTTGGCTTCTTCTTCAGTTACTTGCAATAGTAAGAGGAAGACCAGTGAGCTTCAAGTGAGTTTTACAACCATCTGCGCTTCACCCTTCTTGTAGTAACTCTCCATTGCACACAAAATGGACACCATTCTTTCTCTTTAAACTCGGATTTGATGATGAACTAGGAACACCTTTTGTGAACCTGAAACATCACTCAAACTCTAACCAAGATAAGACACAATTGCATTGGGATCAATTCTTTATGAGATTAAGAGATCCTTAGAGTAATCAGAATAAAGAGAGAGTTTAAGAAGTGATTAAGAGAAGTTTGTGAAAGATTAAGAGACTAGAGAGAGCCGTTTAGAGTCTAAGAGAGAACCATAGTGTCTAAGAGATTAGAGAGACTCAAACTGCATAATCTTATTAATGAGTGAGGTTACATATTTATATGGAAAGCATAAGGGTTTACAAGAGGCGAAATGGGCACTATTGAAGCATGTAGAGTCAAGGTTGCTTTCCGGATGATTGGATGATAAGGCTCACACGCTTTGCCTCTTTACAGCCTGTTCCAGCCTGGCATGCTCTTCCCTTATCCACTCAACGGTCTGATCCCTTCTCCTTAAGTCCCCAAGGTAACATTTCCTTGTTACCGTTTCACTTGGTCGAGGTTGGGTAAGTTTTGGTCGAGACCTTTGGTACGGACGGTACGGCCATGTACGGCCTTGTACGGACGTCCGTACCATTCACTCCCAAACTCCCTAAGCTTCTCCATCTCTTCTTCTCTTTAACTCCTCTTCTCTCCATACTCATATAATCAACTCAACTCAACACTCCCCCTCAAGCTTAGCTTTGTGAAAGCCTAAGCTTGGAAAGCTACAAGATCTTCCTCATTAAAAACCTCACCAAAGAAAACCCAATGGGATAAAACTTTGATGAGGGAAAAAGAGTAAAGACCTTGCAGCTAAGGGGATTAGCTCCTTCTCTTCCCAAGATCTATGAGTCCCAATCTGATGTGAATGGACTCCATAGTCTTTTGCCTTGCAGCCTTGGTGAACACATCTGCTAGCTGATCTTCACTCCTTATATAGCATGGCAAGATCACCCCTAGCACAATCATCTGTCTCACCTTGTGGCAATCAATTTCAATGTGCTTGGTCCTCTCATGAAACACTGAGTTGGATGCAATGTGGATAGCAGCTTGATTGTCACAATGCATTGTCATTGGAGTTGCTTGATCAATCTCCAAGTGCTTCAAGATGCCTTTGATCCATACCAACTCGTTGGTAAGCTTCAGCATGGCTCTATACTCGGCTTCTGCACTTGAACATGACACTACCTTCTGCTTCTTGCTCTTCCAAGTCACCAAGTTGCCTCCAATGAATGTGCAATAGCCTGTGGTTGATCTCCTGTCTGCTCTATCACCAGCCCAATCCGCATCACAGTATCCCACCACTTCAGTGCTTCCATTGCAGCCCATCCATACTCCTTGATCAGGTGAGCCGTTGAGCTACATCAAGATCCTCTCCACCATGTGCCAGTGATGCTCCTTAGGCACTTGCATGTGTTGACTCACCTGATTCACAGCAAAACAAATGTCAGGTCTAGTTATAGTAAGATAAATTAATTTGCCAACTAGTTTTCTATAGAGTTTAGGATCCTGATAAGGTTTGCTGTCTTCAATCTCCCCCTCTCGTGGGACTTTGTAGCCATCTTCCATAGGCATCCTTGCTGTCTTGCCTCCATAAGCACCTGCACCTTTCAAAAGATCAAGTGTATATTTCCTTTGGGACATGAACAAACCTTCCTTGGATCTACATATCTCAATTCCAAGGAAGTATTTCATTTCTCCCAAGTTTTTAATCTCAAACATGGATTTAAGAAACTCCTTGGTTGCTATGATACCTTCCTTATCACTCCCTGTGATAATGATATCATCAACATACACAAGGAGTGCAATCATACCTGAGGGAGTCGTGAGAGTGAAGAGAGTGTGATCTAGTTCAGACTTCTTGAAGCCTCGGCCATTTAGAGTAGTGCTCAACTTGTTGTACCAAGCTCTTGGTGATTGCTTCAGTCCATAGATGGCTTTCTTCAATCTTAACACATTCCCACTCTTTACTAAGTGTTCAAGGCCTGGAGGTGGATGCATATACACTTCATCCTCAAGTTCCCCTTGTAGGAATGCATTCTTCACATCCATTTGCCATAACCCCCATCCAAGATTCACAGCCAAGCTTAGTACAATCCGGATTGTGTGTAGTTTAGCTACTGGTGCAAAGGTTTCTATGTAATCTTCTCCATAAGTTTGAGTGAAACCTCTTGCAACTAGCCTTGACTTCTTCCTCTCAATCTTTCCATCCGCTTTGTACTTGATTGTGAATATCCATCTACTGGTCACAGCCCTCTTTCCTTTTGGTAACTCACTCTCATACCATGTATAATTCTTGATCATAGCTCCTGCCTCAGCTCCAACTGACTCCTTCCATTCTTTATCCATGATTGCTTCTTCATAGCTTCTTGGGATGTAGTTCTCATCCAAGTTAACCATGAAGGCACAATGTTCTTCTGGATATTGAGCAAAGGAGCACATGGTTTGAGAAGGATGCTCCACAGCTTGGGCATTGTAGTACACTCTCGTGTTTACCCAGCTAGAAGGATCCTTCCTTATCCTTGTACTCCTTCTTAGTGGCTGCACAACCGGTTCTTCTTCCTGTTGTTCTTCTACCACTTCATTTTGAGAAGGTGTTTGTCTCACACCATGATCATGACCATGACCATCAGAGCCTATGCTCTCTTCTCCTTCATTCTCTACTCCTCCTTCATCCTGATTAGCCTCTTGCATAGGCTCCTCATGCTCCTCTCCTCCCTCATGATCAAGGTGGGATGGTGAATCAACTTCAGGAGGTGTAGTTGCGTGATTCCTCGGATCCTGGGATGTACTGATTCCAAGACCTTCAAGGATGATCCGCAAGGTGGTGGCCTTGTCTGATGTTAAGTCCTTCAGGTCTTCTTGGTTCTTTTCTTCATAGTATCCTCTATCTTCCAAGAACTTCACATCTCTAGATACAAGAACTCTCCTTGCTATAGGATCATAGCATTTGTATCCTTTCTGTGTAGCTGAGTATCCTATGAACACAGCCTTAGTACTTCTTGCTTCTAGCTTGTTGATCATCTCTCCTGGTTTGAGCACAAAGCATAGGCATCCAAAGACTCTCAAGTAATCAAGTGCTGGTTTGCACCTGTTCAGAACTTCAAATGGAGCCTTCTCATTCAGAACCTTAGTTGGAGTTCTGTTGATCAAGTAACAAGCAGTGGCAACCGCATCACTCCAAAATCTCTTTGGAACATTACTCTAAAACATAAGAGACCTTGCCACTTCCATGAGGTGCCTATTCTTCCTCTCAGCCACTCCATTTTGCTGTGGAGTATACGGACAGCTTGTTTGATGTAGGATCCCATGTTGTGATAAGTGTTGCTTGAATGCATGACTTGTGTACTCTCCTCCATTATCTGATCTCAAAATTTTAATCTTAGCATGATAATGGTTAGTTACATAAGTTTGAAAGTTCCTAAATGCATCAAGTACCCTATCTTTGGTCTGAATTAAGGTTAACCAGGTGTATTTGGATTTTTCATCAATAAATGTGACAAAATACTTATAACTATCTCTAGATAAGCAAGGAGCAGTCCACACATCTGAATGAATTAGATCAAAGCAATTATCATAAACGGTAGTAGACTTTTGAAACACAGTTCTACAATGCTTGCCTAAAATACAAGCTTCACAATCTTTGTTCTCAAACACAACACCTGGTACCATTAAGTTCAAAGCTTTAACATGAGGGTGTCCTACTCTAGCATGCCACAATGCATTTTTATTGAACAAAGAAGCATAAGTAAACGAGCAAGTATAATCAGGAACAGAAGTGAGCTCTTCAAGCATATAGAGATCTCCCTTAGTCACCCCTTTCCCAATCAATCTACTGCTCTCAATATCCTGAAACTTCACATCATTAGGACTGAAGATAACATTGCATTGTAAATCATTAGTACATTTCTTCACAGATAATTGGTTTGATGTGAATTCAGGCATGTAAAAAGCTCTAGATTCTTTGTTAAACAACTTAAGCTTTCCTATTCCTCTAATAGGTATCTTATCCCCATTTGCTATCATCACATGCCCATGCGTAGGTTCTATATCCTTAATCAAGTTCTCATCACTTATCATATGATGTGATGCACCAGAATCAACAATCAATGGTTTACCTACTCGTTTAGCATTATGACATAGATTACTAAGTAATGAATGCATCCTATCAGTTCTTAGCAATGTGAGCATGTCTATACTCATTCCTAGCTTCTAACCGTTCTACTAGTTCTCTAATCAAGTGATCATCCTTATATGCAATCATAGAAGCTCCAAAGGAATAACCATAAGTGTTACCGTTTTCCTTTAGCATTTTGAAGAGAGCATCAAGGTCTGATCTCTTGATGTAGTCATCATTGCTGCGTGAGCTTGAGGCGCCTGTGTAAGCCACCAGAGACTTCCCATTCCCATCATTGCCTCCAAGCCCATCCACTTCACTTGCCTTGCTGGTGCCAGCTCCACTTGAACCTTCAGTCACATTTGCCCTTCCCTCACGCTCCTTCATGAACTTGGCCGGCTTGAGGTGTGGGTGTAGTATCCAGCATTGGCTCTTCTTATGACCATGCTTCTTGCAATGATCACAGTTGCCATTGAACTTCCCGTGAGATGCCTTGTTTGCTTGTGGAGTCTCGGTTGAGTCCTCATGAGCTGCTTGATTGGCAAGAGAGAGCTCCCCCTTTCCTCCAAACAACCCCATAGATCCCTGCTCCCTTTGGATTTGCGCACACACCTCCTCAAGGTCCGGAAGCTTGTCTGACCTTAGCATGTGCTGGATGAGTTGAGTGTAGGCCGGGTTCAGTGTGAGAAGCAACCCAAAGACCTTGTCTTGCTCGCGCCTCTCATTCAACTGATCTGGATCAGTTGTGCTCGGCCTCAGCATCTCCAGCTCTGACCATAAGGACCTGAACCTCCCCAAGTGCTTAGTGAACTCCATGTCCTCTTGTGCAAGACGGTTGATCGCTAGCTTTACTTCAAACACACGGCTGAGGTTGGAAGTGTTCCCATACACCTTCTTCAGCATGTCCCACAGCTCCTTGGCTGATTCACAGTAGCTGTAGGCATCCAAGATAGCTGGGTCCAAGGATGCGTGTAGAACCGTCATCACCAGCATGTCTTCTTGTTGCCATTTCTCCACAGCCGCTTCATTGGAGACCTCTTCTTGATCTCCTCCCTGAGTAATGAGTTTCGGAGCCTCCCCTGTTGTGATGTGCCCCCACAAACCCTTACTTCCCACCGCAGTCTTCACCATCCGAGACCACACAAGGTAGTTGCTACCTTTGAAAGTAACCGCTACCTTCATCCTCATGTTCATCCCATGTTCCATCTTTGCTTGACTTGAAAACTTGAATCTTGAATCTCGTACACACCAACCTTGAGTCTAGAATCACGCAAACACACAGAACGTAGCACAGCTTCAACTAGAACGTATCACAGCTTCAACACCTTCAAGACTACTCGCGTGTAGCTTCAAAGCCGTTAGCTTGTAACTCTCTAAAGATCAAACCCCAGATTCAAATGAACATGGCTCTGATACCATATGAGATTAAGAGATCCTTAGAGTAATCAGAATAAAGAGAGAGTTAAAGAAGTGATTAAGAGAAGTTGGTGAAAGATTAAGAGACTAGAGAGAGCCGTTTAGAGTCTAAGAGAGAACCATAGTGAAGGTTACATATTTATATGGAAAGCATAAGGGTTTACAAGAGGCGAAATGGGCACTATTGAAGCATGTAGTGTTGAGTTGAGTTGAGTATAAGTGTGAAGCAAGTGAGGAGTTGAGACTAAGGAGATGAGTTGAAGCTTGGGAAGGTTTGGGCAAGGTCCGTACAAGTCCGTACAGTCCGTACATGACCGTACACATGAAGATGGGTGAAACCTTGACAAGGGTAAAGAAGTTACTTGCGGTAACTTATGTGAAGGGAAGGAACTTACCTTGATGCATCAGACCGTTTAGGGATAAGGTAGAGCGCGCCTTGACAGGCTGGAACAGCTGGAAAGGCAAGAGCATCTCGGTCCAAGATGCTAGATGCTCCGCGCATGTGGAGAAGCTAATTGGCTAGTCCAAATGAGCTTATCCTCTCCTGATTGACCTCACATGCTTTAGTCTTCTCTTGATTTCGAAAACCCTTGTATGCTCACACTATATATTGTAACTCATGTCCTTAATGAAAGATTAGACAGTTCTAAACAATCTTTCTCTTTACTCATTTCACTATGATTCTCCATTAGTCTCTAAGTAGTCTCTTAATCTCTTATTCTCCTTCTCTAATCCTTTCTAAACTCAGATAATCCTTTACATTCCTAAAAGTCATATGGTATCAGAGCCAGGTTGATTGCAATCTGAGTTCGTGAGTGATTCTCTTAAGGATTCAAGTTTGAAACTTTAAGAGAACAAGTGAGTGTGTTTGAGAGTTTCTTGAGAGTTCAAAAGCTCAAGGTGTTTTGTGTGTGTCTTGGTGGTCCGTGGGAGGTTCATTTGAAGACTCAAGAGTAAATCTGTGTTCTAGAGAGCAGCGTGGGTTCTCAGTTCAAGATCTAACCGGTTGAGTCAAGCTGTTCAAGATGGATAGTGGCATGAAGATGAAGGTCGCGGTGACATTCAAAGGAACCAACTACCTAATCTGGTCTAGGATGGTGAAGACTGCTGTGGGAAGCAAGGGTTTGTGGAAGCATATCACATCTGGTGAGGCTCCAATGGCGATTACTCAAGAGGGTGAAAAGGAGAGCCCCGAGGAGAGTGTTGTAGAGAAGTGGCAACAAGAAGACATGATGGTGATGTCAGTCCTTCATGCCTCTTTGGAGCCGGCTATACTAGATGCTTATAGCTACTGTGAGACAGCCAAGGAGCTGTGGGATACTCTACAGAAAGTGTATGGAAACACTTCTAACCTGAACCGTGTGTTTGAAGTCAAGACGGCAATCAATGGGTTAACCCAAGATGACATGGAGTTCACTAAGCACTTGGGGAGGTTCAGGTCTCTTTGGTCTGAGTTAGAGATGCTGAGGCCAAGCACGGTTGATCCAGAGCTTCTAAATGAGAGACGTGAGCAGGACAAGGTCTTTGGGTTGCTGCTCACGTTGAATGCAAGTTACAGTGGTCTCATCCAGCACATGCTATGGTCCGAGAAGCTGCCTGACCTTGAAGAGGTGTGTGCTAAGATACAGAAGGAGCAGGGCTCAATGGGTTTGTTTGGAGGCAAGGGAGACTTATCTCTTGCAAATGCTGTGCAACCTGACCGGGAAGAGCCTCCTCAAGCCAACAAAGCTGGTTACAACAAGTATGAGGATAGGAAGTTCAATGGGAATTGTGATCATTGCAAGAAGCATGGACACAAGAAGAGTCAGTGCTGGATACTCCATCCTCACTTGAAGCCGGCTAAGTTCATGAAGGAGAGAGAGGCAAAAGCTCACATGACTGAAGGATAAAGCGGAGCAGGGCCATCTAACCGAGGAGCTGAAGTGGAGAACCGTGAAGGAGATGGAAAGGCTTTGGTGACCTATACTGGAGCTATCAACCCCCGAGGCAATGATCAAGACTTCATCAGGAGATCCGAGATGGATGCACTCATCAAAATGCTCAAGGATAATGGTAACATTCATGGGTATTCATTTGGTGCTTCTATGATTGCTAGAACTATAGAAATGACTCCTAATGTGGCTGAGATTGCTAGGATTGATAGTAAGACTGGAATTGAGCATTGCATTGATAGAAATGCTAGGATGAATGCATATAGATCACAAATTAGCATCTGCCATAATGCTAGCAATACATCCAAACCATTGATTATAGATTCAGGTGCATCTCATCATATGATTAGTGACACCAACCTGATTAAAGATATAGAACCTACTAATGGATGTGTGATGATTGCAAATGGGGATAAGATACCTATTAAGGGAATAGGAAACTTAAAGCTATTTGATAAGAACACTAGAGCATTTTACATTCCGGAATTCACATCAAACCTACTTTCAGTTAAGAAATGCACTACTGATTTGAATTGCAATGTTATATTCAGTCCTAATGATGTGAAGTTTCAGGATATTGAGAGCAGCCAATTGATTGGAAAAGGAGTTACAAAGGGAGACTTATACATGCTTGAGAAGCTTGATCCTGTTTCCAATTATAACTGCTCATTTACTTTTGCTTCTAGTTTGAATAAAAATGCATTGTGGCATGCTAGATTAGGTCATCCCCATGAGAGGGCATTAAACTTGATGTTACCAGGTGTGGTTTTTGAAAATAAAAAGTGTGAGGCTTGCATTTTAGGCAAGCATTGTAAGAATGTGTTTCCAAGAACTTCTACTGTTTATGAAAACTGCTTTGATTTGATTCATACTGATGTGTGGACTGCACCTAGTTTTTCTAGAGATAATCATAAGTACTTTGTCACATTCATTGATAAAAAATCTAAATACACCTGGTTAACACTCATTCCATCAAAAGATAGGGTGATAGATGCATTCAAGAACTTTCAAGCTTATGTGACTAACCATTATCATGCTAGGATTAAAATTTTGAGATCAGATAATGGAGGAGAGTACACAAGCTATGCGTTCAAGAGTCATCTAGATCACCATGGAATCCTTCATCAAACAAGCTGTCCCTACACACCACAACAGAATGGTGTAGCTGAGAGGAAGAACAGGCACTTGATGGAAGTGGCTCGGTCACTGATGTTCCAAGCTAATGTACCTAAGAGATTCTGGAGTGATGCTGTATCCACTGCGTGCTACCTAATCAACAGGATGCCTACAAAGGTGTTGAAGGATCAAGCACCATTTGAAGTTCTGAACAAGCGCAAGCCATCCTTGGAATACATGAGAGTGTTTGGATGCTTATGCTATGTTCTAGTACCAGGAGAGTTGAGGAACAAGCTAGAAGCAAGAAGCAGAAAGGCAATGTTCATTGGCTACTCAACAACTCAAAAAGGATATAAGTGTTATGATCCAGAAGCTAGAAGGGTGCTTGTATCTAGAGATGTGAAGTTCATTGAAGAAAGAGGATACTATGAGGAGAAGAATCAAGAAGATTTGAAGGATCTCACATCAGATAAGGCTGGAGTCTTAAGAATCATTTTGGAAGGTCTCGGTATCAAGATGAACCAGGACCAATCCACAAGAAGTGGAAGACAAGAAGAGAGCTCAACTGCACCAAGTGGAGCTGCTCAAACACCTCACCTTGATCATGAGGGGGGAAGTGAACCTGAAACTCAAGAAAATGGCCAAGAAGGAGTCGGCTTGAGTGAGGAAGGAGGAGAGTTCAACTCAGGTTCTCATCATCAAGGTGAGCAAGACCAAGAGAGGAAGAACATCAGAGTGAAGCACAAGAACCGACTACACAAGATGAGCCGGTTCAAGAGCAAGAACAACCAGTATTGAGGAGAAGCACAAGGCTGAGAAAGGATCCTTCCTCTTGGGTAAACACGCGAGTGTACTACAATGCCCAAGCTGTGGAGCATCCTTCTCAAGTCGTGTGTTCATTTGCTCAATACCCTGAAGAACATTGCGCCTTCATGGTTAACTTGGATGAGAATTACATCCCAAGAAGCTATGAAGAAGCAATCATGGATAAAGAATGGAAGGAGTCTGTTGGAGCTGAGGCAGGAGCTATGATCAAGAATGATACATGGTATGAGAGTGAGTTACCAAAAGGGAAGAAGGCTGTGATTAGTAGATGGATATTCACAATCAAGTATAAGGCGGATGGAAAGATTGAGAGGAAGAAGTCAAGGCCGGTTGCAAGAGGTTTCACTCAAACTTATGGAGAAGATTACATAGAAACCTTTGCACCAGTAGCTAAACTACATACAATCCGGATTGTGTTAAGCTTGGCTGTGAATCTTGGATGGGGGTTATGGCAAATGGATGTGAAGAATGCCTTTCTACAAGGTGAACTTGAGGATGAAGTGTATATGCATCCACCTCCAGGCCTTGAACACTTAGTGAAGAGAGGGAATGTGTTGAGATTGAAGAAAGCTATCTATGGGCTGAAGCAATCACCAAGAGCTTGGTACAACAAGCTGAGCACTACTCTCAATGGCCGAGGCTTCAAGAAGTCCGAACTAGATCACACTCTCTTCACACTCACCACCCCCTCAGGTATGATTGCACTCCTTGTGTATGTTGATGATATCATTATCACAGGAAGTGATAAGGAGGGTATCATAGCAACCAAGGAGTTCCTTAAATCCATGTTTGAGATTAAAGACTTGGGAGAAATGAAATACTTTCTTGGAATTGAGATATGTAGATCCAAGGAAGGTTTGTTCATGTCCCAAAGGAAGTGTACACTTGATCTTTTGAAAGGTGCAGGTGCTTATGGAGGCAAGACAGCAAGGATGCCTATGGAGGATGGCTACAAAGTCCCACGAGAGGGGGAGATTGAAGACAGCAAGCCTTACCAGGATCCTAAACTCTATAGAAAACTAGTTGGCAAATTGATTTATCTTACCATAACGAGACCTGACATTTGCTTTGCTGTGAATCAGGTGAGTCAACACATGCAAGTGCCTAAGGAGCATCACTGGCGCATGGTAGAGAGGATCTTAATGTATCTCAACGGCTCACCTGATCAAGGAGTATGGATGGGCTGCAATGGAAGCACTGAAGTGGTGGGATACTGTGATGCGGATTGGGCTGGTGATAGAGCAGACAGGAGATCAACCACAGGCTATTGCACATTCATTGGAGGCAACTTGGTGACTTGGAAGAGTAAGAAGCAGAAGGTGGTGTCTTGCTCAAGTGCAGAAGCTGAGTATAGAGCTATGCTGAAGCTCACCAACGAGTTAGTATGGATCAAAGGCATCTTGAAGCATTTGGAGATTGATCAAGCCACGCCAATGACCATGCATTGTGACAACCAAGCAGCTATCCACATTGCCTCCAACTCGGTGTTCCATGAGAGAACCAAGCACATTGAAGTTGATTGCCACAAGGTGAGGCAGATGATCATCTTAGGAGTCATCTTGCCATGCTACACAAGAAGTGAAGATCAGTTAGCGGATGTGTTCACAAAGGCTGCAAGACAGAAGACAATGGAGTCCATTCACATACGGTTGGGCCTCATTGATCTTGGGAAGAGAAGGAGCTGATCCCCTTGGCTGTGAGGTCTTTACTCTTTTTCCCTTATCAAGGTTTTATCCCAATGGGTTTTCCTTGGTAAGGTTTTTAATGAGGAAGATCTCATAGGTATCCAAGCTTAGGCTTTCACAAAGCTAAGCTTGAGGGGGAGTGTTGAGTTGAGTTGAGTATAAGTGTGAAGCAAGTGAGGAGTTGAGACTAAGGAGATGAGTTGAAGCTTGGGAAGGTTTGGGCAAGGTCCGTACAAGTCCGTACAGTCCGTACATGACCGTACACATGAAGATGGGTGAAACCTTGACAAGGGTAAAGAAGTTACTTGCGGTAACTTAGGTGAAGGGAAGGAACTTACCTTGATGCATCAGACCGTTTAGGGATAAGGTAGAGCGCGCCTTGACAGGCTGGAACAGCTGGAAAGGCAAGAGCATCTCGGTCCAAGATGCTAGATGCTCCGCGCATGTGGAGAAGCTAATTGGCTAGTCCAAATGAGCTTATCCTCTCCTGATTGACCTCACATGCTTTAGTCTTCTCTTGATTTCAAAAACCCTTGTATGCTCACACTATATATTGTAACTCATGTCCTTAATGAAAGATTAGACAGTTCTAAACAATCTTTCTCTTTACTCATATAACTATGATTCTCCATTAGTCTCTAAGTAGTCTCTTAATCTCTTATTCTCCTTCTCTAATCCTTTCTAAACTCAGATAATCCTTTACATTCCTAAAAGTCATATGTAGAGTCAAGGTTGCTTTCCGGATGATTGGATGATAAGGCTCACACGCTTTGCCTCTTTAGAGCCTGTTCCAGCCTGGCACGCTCTTCCCTTATCCACTCAACGGTCTGATCCCTTCTCCTTAAGTCCCCAAGGTAACACTTCCTTGTTACCGTTTCACTTGGTCGAGGTTGGGTAAGTTTTGGTCGAGACCTTTGGTACGGACGGTACGGCCATGTACGGCCTTGTACGGACGTCCGTACCATTCACTCCCAAACTCCCTAAGCTTCTCCATCTCTTCAACTCCTCTTCTCTCCATACTCATATAATCAACTCAACTCAACATTCTTGACTTCATCAAGTTTGATCACCAATGTCTCAAGCTTTATAACATTAGAAAGAATCAAGACAATGTCAAGTTCTTATCTATGCAAGCAACCATTCTCTAAATACTAAGCAAGACCTTATCAGATTCAAGTCAAAGTATTTAGGCAATTTTAATCACTCCTTAATATGCAACTTAGACTTTAATCTAAATGCAACAATCCAAGGCAGCAACAAGGCAGTATGCATTAATCTTAATCAGTTTCTAACTCATGAAAGCAAGTATGATTAGATAATATAATCTATCATCTTAACAAGACAAGTTAATTTAGAGCTGACATTAAGCATTTACCATTTTCAATAGTATTGATGTCAAAACTTGATTAATAAATCATCAAGTTTGATTCCCAATATCACAAGCAATGCAACAGATAGACACAAGGCATTATCAAGTTCTATTCTTTGCAAGCTAGCTCTCTAAGTACAAGCAAGATCCTAACAGATTCAAGACAAGTTACTTAGGCACTTTTAAAAGCTTCTTTACTCAGCACTTTAGACATGAATCTAATGCTTCAATGTAAGACAGCCACAAGACTATATGCAACAGCTTTAAATTCAGTTTCAATCCATGTATGCAAGCAGATTCAGTTAATCACACTAAGCATCACTATGAAACGAAGCTAAGCATATTAATCACATTCAGTCACCAAACAAAGCTCTTAAAGTATCCTGGGACAGATTCTAAACATTTTAATTTATCAATCTTTAACAATCCTCAGGTTTTCAATCACATCACACATTCTAACCAGTCAACAACACAAGCTCATTATCAAGATGGTTTATAGAATCGCTTACAGCAAGGAACCAGGTTGATTCCTTTTGCATTTTCTGAACCCAGCCATGAATTTTGTTGAATCTAAGAGCCTGGTTTGACCCCCATCTCTTTCTCCTTCAGTTCATGGCCACCTGAGATTTTAGAGATTAAAGAAGGTATTGAGAGATTAAGAAAGATTAAAGAGAAGTTTAGTGAAAGATTTAAACAAGTATCATGGTTTGAGAGTGATTAAGAGACTTTGAGATTTAAACTAGAGAGAGAGTAGAGAGAGAGTGATTCAATATCGTTAATCATTAATCTGATGAGGTTACAACTTATATAGTATGAGAGCTTAGGGTTTACAAGGTTTAAAGATAAGCTAAAGCATGTGTAGTCAACCAGGAGAGGAGCGCATATCATAAAGCACCCAATGGACTCCATTGTCTTTTGTCTTGCTGCCTTGGTGAATACATCCGCTAATTGATCCTCACTCTTTGTATAGCATGGCAAGATTACTCCCAAAACGATCATCTGCCTCACCTTGTGGCAGTCTACTTCAATGTGCTTGGTTCTCTCATGGAACACTGAGTTGGATGCAATGTGTATAGCTGCTTGGTTGTCGCAATGCATAGTCATTGGGGTAGCTTGCTCTATCTCCAAGTGTTTCAAGATCCCTTTGATCCACACCAACTCATTGGTTAGCTTCAGCATTGCCCTATACTCAGCTTCAGCACTTGAACAAGATACTACTTTCTGCTTCTTGCTCTTCCATGTCACAAGATTACCTCCAATGAATGTACAATAGCCGGTAGTTGATCTTCTGTCTGCTCTATCTCCTGCCCAATCAGCATCACAATAGCCCACCACTTCAGTACTCTTGTTGCATCCCATCCAAACTCCAAGGCCTGATGTACCGTTTAGATACAAGAGGAGTCTCTCCACCATTCGCCAATGATGCTCCTTTGGGACTTCCATATGCTGGCTCACTTGATTCACAGCAAAGCATATATCCGGACGTGTGATGGTAAGGTAGATGAGCTTCCCTACTAGCTTCCTGTATAGCTTTGGATCATGAAAGACCTTGCTATCTTCAATCTCCCCCTCACGTGGAACCTTGTATCCATCTTCAAGAGGCATCCTTGCTGTCTTATCTCCTTGTATACCTGCATCTTTCAAAAGATCAAGTGTATACTTCCTTTGGGAAATGAACAAACCTTCCTTAGATCTACACAACTCAATTCCAAGGAAGTATTTCATTTCTCCTAAGTCTTTAATTTCAAATACAGATTTTAAAAATTCCTTGGTGGCTTTTATCCCAGCCTTATCACTACCTGTTATAATGATATCATCAACATACACAAGTAGACAAATGATACCTGAGGGTGAAGTAAGTGTGAAGAGAGTATGATCCAATTCTGATTTCTTGAATCCACGCCCATTTAAAGTAGTGCTCAGCTTGTTGTACCATGCTCTAGGAGATTGTTTCAACCCATAGATAGCCTTCTTGAGTCTTAACACATTTCCAGGTTTCACAAGATGCCCTAGGCCTGGTGGTGGATGCATATACACTTCATCTTCTAGCTCTCCTTGAAGAAAGGCATTCTTCACATCCATCTGCCAAAGCTCCCACTCAAGATTCACAGCCAGAGATAAAACAATTCTTATTGTATGGAGCTTAGCAACAGGAGCAAAGGTGTCAATGTAGTCTTCCCCATATGTTTGAGTGTATCCTCTAGCCACCAGTCTTGTCTTCTTTCTCTCAATAGTCCCATCAGGCTTGTACTTGATAGTGAATATCCACTTGCTAGTTACTGCCTTCTTTCCTTTTGGCAGTTCACTTTCAAACCAAGTATCATTCTTTATCATGGCATTAGCTTCATCACCTACTGATTCCTTCCAGTCTTCATGTAGCATTGCATCTTCATATGATCTAGGCACATAGCTTCCATCTAAGCTGATCATAAATGCGCAATGCTCTTCTGGATAGCACGCAAAGGAGCACACAGCTTGAGAGGGATGCTCCACAGCTTGGCATTGTAGTACACTCTTGTGTTTACCCAGTTGGAAGCATCTCTCTTTAACCGTGTGCTTCTCCTCAATGGAACTACTACATTCTCTTCCACGGCTTCTTCTGGTATCTGGCTTTCTTCACTAGCTTGCTGACCTCCATGTTGATCACTTCCCTTGAGTCATCTTCACTTGAACATGAGAGTCTGCGCTTTGTTGTTGATTTTCGGCTTCACTTGTTCCTTGAACTTCAGTATCAGCAGATTCACTTCCCCCTTCATGTTCTAAGTGAGATGATTCTTCAACTCTAACAGGTGGTGTTGCTTGGCGTTTGTGCTGATCTGATGACACTCCAATACCAAGTCCTTGCAAAATGTTTCTCAAGCTTGCAGCCCTGTCTGATGGTTGGATAGATCTTCAAGTTCTTCCCAATTCTTCCCATCATAATATCCCTTTTCTTCAAAGAACTTCACCTCCCTTGATACCAATACTCTTCTGGTATTTGGATCAAAGCATTTGTATCCCTTTTGGGACGTAGAGTATCCAATCATCATAGCCTTGGTACTCTTCTCTTCTAGCTTGTTCCGCATTTCCCCGGGTACTAGCACATAGCACACACACCCAAAGATCCTCAAGTGTTCCAACCCTGGCTTACTCTTGTTAAGAACCTCAAAGGGGGACTGATCATTGAGAATCTTGGTTGGTGTCCTGTTGATCAGGTAGCTTGCTGTCATCACTGCATCACTCCAATGCCTCTTAGGCACACTTGTATAGAACATCATTGATCTTGCCACCTCCATGAGGTGTCTATTCTTCCTTTCAGCCACTCCATTCTGCTGGGGTGTATAAGGACAGCTCGTCTGATGAAGTATTCCATGGCTAGCTAGATGTTCTTTGAATGCATGACTTGTATACTCCCCACCGTTATCTGACCTGAAAATCTTAATCTTGGCATTATAGTGGTGAGTAACATAGTTTTGAAATTTTTTAAATGCATCAAGAACTCTATCCTTTGTTTTAATGAGTGTTAACCAGGTGTATTTAGATTTTTCATCAATGAAGGTGACATAATACTTGTAATCCCTAGATAAACAAGGTGCAGTCCAAACATCAGAGTGGATTAAGTCAAAACACTTCTCATAAACTGTAACTGATCTTTGAAACACACTCTTACAATGTTTTTCCAAAATACAAGCTTCACAATCATTATTTTTAAACATGACACCTGGTAACATTATGCTTAAGGCCCTAACATGTGGATGTCCTAGCCTAGCATGCCACAAAGCATCCTTACTTAAAGAAACCGAGCTAAACGAAAAACAAGAACTAGAGATAGGAGAGAGATCTTCAAGCATGTAAAGGTCTCCCTTAGTTGCTCCTTGGCCGATCAACTTACTGCTCTTAATATCCTGAAACTTCACATCATTAGGACTAAAATAACATTGCAATCAAGATCAGTAGTGCATCTCTTGACAGATAACAAGTTTGAAGTAAATTCAGGCATGTAGAATGCATTAGACTCTTTATTAAACAGTTTCAACCTACCAATGCCTCTAATAGGAATTCTATCTCCATTAGCAATCATGACATGACCTTGGTAGGTTCTATATCCGTAATCAACCTGTTATCACTAATCATGTGATGAGATGCACCAGAATCAATAATCAAAGGTTTATGTATATCCTTAGCTAGATGACTTCTAGGATGATCATTGTTATTTTTAAGTTCTCAAGTACTCCTAAGAGTTTATTAGCAATGCTATGTTCAGTTTTACCAATCAAGGGACTCTCTAGTATGTCTAGCAACCTATCATTCTACTAGACATAGTATGAGTAGCAAAAGAATAACCAGAGTATTGGGTCTTAGTTTGTTACCAGACTCTTTAAGAGCTTTGATGAGTGCATCTATGTCTGACTTCCTGATCACCTCATGCTCTAGGTTCTTTCCTCCTGAGTGGTGAGAAGAGAGAGCTCGCCCTTCACTCTCATTCACTTGTGAGGATGTACCAGCCCCGGATGCACTGCCACTGCTTGTCTCGGTGGACATGTGAGTCTGGCTTCTCTCTCCTTGTTGAATTTGCTTGGCTTGAGGTGAGGGTGAAGTATCCAGCATTGGCTCTTCTTATGGCCTGGCTTCTTGCAATGATCACAACTCCCTTCAAAGCGGTCACCATACTTTTTCCATCATTCTTGTAACCCGCCTTGTTTGCTTGCACATCCTCAGCCTGATGAGCCATAGGTAGCTCCCCCTTTCCTCCAAACAAGCCTAGAGAGCCTTCCTCCTTCTTGCAGTTGAGAGCACACCTCCTCCATTGTTGGTAGGCTTGGCGATCTCAGCATGTGCTTTATGACATCCTGGTAGCACACGTCTAAGGTCATCAACAACCCAAACACTTGATCCTGCTCTCTCCTCTCCATGATGATCTCTGATCACTGGTGCTTGGGCGCAGGTTATCCAGCTCAGACCAAAGAGCTCTGAACTTTCCAATGTGTGTAGTAAGCTCTACACCACCTTGCATCAAGGAGGTGATGGCTTTCTTCAACTCAAAACACACGGTTAAGGTTTGAGACATCTCCAAATGTCTTCTGGAGCGTCTCCCATAGGTGCTTAGGTATCTCACAGAAGATGTAGGCTTCAAGCAAAGGGACTTCAATAGAACTGTGTAGCACGGACAGCACCATCAGATCTTCTTGAACCCATTTCTTCTTCACCCAGCTTCAGTGAGTACTTTTCCACCCTCAGCTCTTCCTCATTCCCTTTGGCCACTGCCTCTGGACCATCATCCGTGATGTGGTTCCACAACCCTAGCCTCCCAATAGCAGTCTTCTCCCCCAGCCGAGACCACAACAAGTAGTTTCCTACACCTTTTAAGGCAACCGGAACCGTAACAAGCTTTACTGTAGTTTCCTTCCATCTTCCTTTGCCTCTAGTTACTTCTAGTCTTCAATCTTGTACTTCAGTTGAGCTTCTACCACACCAGATCTTCAAGAACACACGGGACCAAAGAACCAAGGGTAAGACACTTCAACACACTGAACAAGACTTCCCGGAAGTATCAAGAACAACAAACGCAAGAAACACAAGAAGGAATGAGTAAGAATCACACAAGGAACTAAGATCTCTCAATACCAAAGCCAACCTGGCTGCTACCATGAGATTTTAGAGATTTAAGAAGGTATTGAGAGATTAAGAAGATTAAAGAGAAGTTTAGTGAAAGATTTAAACAAGTATCATGGTTTGAGAGTTATTAAGAGACTTTGAGATTTAAACTAGAGAGAGAGTAGAGAGAGAGAGTGATTCAATCTCGTTAATCATTTAATCTGATGAGGTTACAACTTAATAGTATGAGAGCTTAGGGTTTACAGGTTTAAAGATAAGCTAAAGCATGTGTAGTCAACCCAGGAGAGGAGCGCATATCATAAGCACCCAATGAGCTTCTTCCCGCGTGTGAAGCATCTTGGATCTTTGACTAGGATGCTGACAGTCTATCACCGCCTGGCACAGCCTGTCAGATGCACAGCCTGTCAGATGCGCTCCTCAAGCTCTCTCAACGGTCTGATCCAAGTAGAGCATGGTAGAAGGTAAGAATGATCCGTTTACTCCCCTCATGGTTAAACGGTCATGGTAACTTCTTCTTTACCTTGTACGGCAACCTTGTACGGCCTGTCCGTACACTCACATCCCTAACTTCATCCTCAAGCCTAACCTTCTCAGCTTCATATCACATAGTTGCATCACCTCATTTC
>NW_022610113.1:0-58176 GCF_000309985.2 Brassica rapa
CAAATTAAGCTTCTCACAAAGTGATTCATCCTGGTTTGATTGGAACGACGATGAAGCTGTGCTATTCCAAACTGGGAAACTGGAATCACCTGATTGAATGTGGGATAACTTCTTCTTCATGCCAACTCCTATGAGATTTATTCAACTTCCTGGTGATTTCTCCACCACTTATTGTATCCAAATCAAGCTTCTCACAAAGTGATTCATCCTGGTTTGATTGGAACGACGATGAAGCTGTGCTATTCCCAAACTGGGAACTGGAATCACCTAATTTGAAAGGGGGATAACTTCTTCATCCCAACTCCTATGAGATTTATTCAACTTCCGGTGATTCTCCACCACTTTATGTATCTAAATCAAGCTTCTCAAAAAGTGATTCATCCTGGTTTGATGGAACGACGTTGAAGCTGTGCTATTCCCAAACTGCGAAAACTGTAATCACCTGATCTGAAAGTGGATAACTTCTTCATCCCAACTCCTATGAGTTTATTTAACTTCCTGGTTATTCTCCCACCATTTATGTATCAAAATAAAGCTTCTCAAAAAAGTGATTCATCCTGGTTTGATTGGAACGACGAAGAAGCTCCTATTCCCAAACTGGGAAACTGGAATCACTGATTTGACGGTGGAATAACTTCTTCTTGCCAAC
The DNA here is from genome assembly GCF_000309985.2 of Brassica rapa. Taxonomy (NCBI): domain Eukaryota; kingdom Viridiplantae; phylum Streptophyta; class Magnoliopsida; order Brassicales; family Brassicaceae; genus Brassica; species Brassica rapa. Next base: position 650 of record NW_022610113.1, read on the forward strand.
TCCTATGAGATTTTATTCAACTTCCTGGTGATTCTCCACCACTTTATGTATCCAAATCAAGCTTCTCACAAAGAGATTCATCCTGGTTTGATTGGAACGACGAAGAAGCTGTCCTATTCCCAAACTGGGAAACTGGAATCACCTGATTTGAAAGTGGGATAACTTCTTCTTTCCAACTCCTATGAGATTTATTCAACTTTCCTGGTGATTCTCCACCACTTTATGTATCCAAATCAAGCTTCTACAAAGTGATTCATCCTGGTTGATTGGAACGACGAAGAAGCTGTCCTATTCCCAAACTGGAAACTGGAATCACCTGATTTAAAGTGGGATAACTTTGAATGAGTTGATCAATATGTGAGAAGATGGCTTAGGGAGTTAAGGATGTGAGAATGTGGAGGCAAAGGGAAGGAAGGTTAGGGATCGACCAGGCCGTACAAGAGGCCGTACTGGCCGTACCGTCCGTACTGTCCGGGTCGATCCATAACTCGGCCAAGAAGAGAAGTTACCCGGTAAGAGAGGTAAACGGCAAAGGGATTTACCATAGAAGATATGACTGTTTGGATGGATAGAGTGACCGCGGCTTATCCTGACAGTCTGGCACAGGCTGTAAAGGCAAAAGGAGTCTCACCCAAAGATGCCTAAGCGTGTGATCATCCCATTGGTTTACATTCAAATTAAAGCAACCTTATCCTTGACCTCACATGCTTAGTGCTTCTGAATACCCTAATGTCTCTCTCTATATATTGTAACTCTGTCTTGATTAATGATTAACACGAGTTCATCATATTCTCTCTCTAGTTCATCATGTTCTCTTCTACATTTCATAAATCATCTCATCTCACTTAATCTTTCTCTAAATCTCTCAATACCTGTTTCAACTCTCTAAAATCATATGGTATCAGAGCCAGGTTGGCTTTGGTATTGAGATTTAGAGTGTTCTTCAGCTTCAGTTCATACTAGTTCATACTTTCTTTTCGGTTCTAACAAAGCAAGATGGAGGGAAACTACAAGGTCATTACGGTTCCTGTTGCGTTGAAGGGTGGTAGTAACTACCTGTTGTGGTCAAGGCTGGTGAAGACAGCCATTGGGAGGCTAGGGCTGTGGAGTCACATCACGGATGATGCAACCAAGCCAGTGGCTAAAGACGGAGAAGGAGATGAGGGTGTGGGAGATCAAGTTGCTGCGGCCGAGAAGAAGTGGATTCAAGAAGACTTGATGGTGCTTTCAGTGCTACAAGGGTCCCTTGAAGAGCATCTCTTGGAGGCCTACAGCTACTGCGAGACTCCAAAACACCTGTGGGAGGTACTCAGAAGACCTTTGGGAACGTTACCAATCTGAACCGTGTGTTTGAGATTAAGAAGGCCATCAACACACTGGTACAAGATGGGGAAGAGTTCACCAAGCATTTGGGCAAGTATAGATCCTTGTGGTCTGAGCTTGAATCATTGAGGCCAAGCACCGCGGATCAAGAGCTACTCATGGAGAGGAGGGAGCAGGATCAGGTGTTTGGATTGCTGTTGACACTAGATCCTCCATTCAATGATGTGATCAAGCACATGTTGAGGATGCCGAGTCTTCCATCCATGGAGGAAGTGTGTGCGCAGATTCAGAAGGAAGAGGGGTCACTTGGTATGTTTGGAGGGAAAGGAGACATGGCTCTGTCCAACAAGGCTGAAGCAATCCAAGCAAACAAGGCTGCTTACCGTGGAGAGGAAAGGAAGTTCAGTGGAAACTGTGACCATTGCAAGAAGCCGGGACACAAGAGGAGTCAGTGCTGGATCCTACACCCCCATTTGAAGCCGGCCAAGTTCAACAAGGAGAGAGAGGGAAGAGCTCACCTTTCTGCAGAGACAAGTGAAGCTGGCGCATCAGGAGCTGGCTCATCTGGTCTTGCGGGTGAAAGTGAAGGAAGAGCCTTAACCTCTCACCACCAAGTAGCTGTGAAGAACATGGATCATGAGGTGATCAAGAAGTCAGACATTGATGCCTTGATCAAAGCCCTTAAGGAGTCTGGTAACGCCCTTGGTTATTCTTATACTGCTCATGTGTTGCCTAGAACTTGTGATAGCTTGCTAGGAAACTTTGATAGAATGGGAAATGAACAAGTAGATATACAACTTTTGCTGCTGATAGGATGTCTAGAAATGAATCCACATTGCTTGATCTCATTGATAAACTGAAAATGGTAAAAGAATCACCTAGGAATCATATTGCTCAAGGAATAAAACCATTGATTATTGATTCAGGTGCTTCACACCATATGATAAGTGATGATAGCCTTATAAAGAACATAGAACCGGCTCATGGACATGTAATGATTGCAAATGGTGATAGAATTCCTATTAGAGGTGTAGGAGACTTGAAACTGTTTAATAAGGATTCTAAAGCTTTGTACATGCCTGAGTTTACTTCTAATCTATTATCTGTTAAGAGGTGTACCAATGATCTTCAATGCAATGTTATTTTCAGTCCTAATGATGTGAAATTTCAGGATATTGAAAGCAGTAAGTTGATTGGGCAAGGAGTAACCAAAGGAGACCTTTATTTACTTGAAGACCTTTCTTTCATTTCTAGTTCTAGTTGCTTGTTGAGTTCCGTTTTAAGTAGAGGTGCATTGTGGCATTCTAGGCTAGGACATCCACATGTTAGAGCCTTAAGCTTAATGTTACCAGGTGTCATGTTTAAAAATAATGAGTGTGAAGCTTGTATTTTGGGAAAACATTGTAAGACTGTGTTCAAGAGATCTACTACTATCTATGATAAATGCTTTGATCTTGTTCATTCTGATGTATGGACTGCTCCATGCTTATCTAGGGACAATTACAAATACTTTGTCACATTCATAGATGAGAAATCCAAATACACCTGGATAACACTAATTAAAACAAAGGATAGGGTTCTAGATGCATTTAGAAACTTTCAATTATATGTTTCTAACCAGTATAATGCCAAGATTAAGATTTTCAGGTCTGATAATGGTGGAGAGTATACTGGCCATGCATTCAAAAACCATCTAGCTCAACATGGGATACTCCATCAAACGAGTTGCCCTTATACACCTCAACAAAATGGAGTGGCTGAGAGGAAGAACAGACATCTTATGGAAGTGGCTAGATCAATGATGTTCCAGATGAGAGTGCCAAAGAGATTCTGGAGTGATGCTGTGATCACGGCTTGCTACCTAATCAATAGGATTCCAACCAAGATCCTGGAAGATAAAGCTCCTTATGAAGTTCTCAACAACAGCAAGCCAGTCCTAGATCACCTAAGAGTGTTTGGGTGTGTAAGCTATGTTCCCTTATCCGGGAGAGATGAGAAACAAGCTGGAAGCAAAGAGTATCAAAGCTATGATGATAGGATACTCAATGATATGATCATGGACCAGCTAGTTGATAAAGATGAAGAAGGAGAGACTAAAGATACACTAGCTGAAGAGGAAGCTGTCTTAGCCATTCCCACAGGTCCTATCACTCGTGCAATGACAAGGAGACTCAAGGAAGCCGTTGGAAACATACTGAAGATCTCTAAGAAGCAAGAAGACTGTCTTGGTAGAAGCTTGAGCCACCAAGACACACTCATCACCATTCATGTGATCTTACCATCAAGCTGATCATCATCTAGGCAAGTGGCTTGGTATACTCTTTTTCCCTTGATTAGTTTTGTCCCACTGGGTTTTCTAATCAAGGTTTTTAATGAGGTATCAAGTTCACTTACACATTCCTAGTTGATGTATCTTGGATGCAACTCGGCCTAAGGCATCTTGGACCGACTTCATCATCTATCTTATATTATGTTTTAGTCTAAGTGTTGTGTTATTACTTTGAAACCGTGTGGAGCCTGTTTCCTTTAAGTTTTCTTATGTTTTCGAGACCTTGTGCATGTACAAGGATCTCTCTATTTAAGTGTATCACAAACCCTCATTCTAATCTAAGTTATCTTTTGTTTAAACCTTGTGTTTTCTTCTCCCTTGCTTTCACGAGTTAAGAGAGTGTCTGGTGAGTAGTATCCAGTCTGTTGGTGTGTAATATCCAACGCCCAAGGGCTTTAGAAAGGTGTGTCATATCCGATCTAAGCCTAGGAGTATCAAGGAGCCTTTCCGCAGCCTCTTGTGTCACCATTCGATCCACAGCCTTGATAAACTTGAGTCTTTGATTCGTTTATGCAAGGATCTATCCAAACCATCCAGAGAAGGGTCCTAGGATCTCATTAAGTGGTATCAGAGCACTCTGGAAGGGGAGTTTCGATTTCTCTTTTGCGATTTCTTAAGATCTACTCTTTGTCGATTCATATTTTGTTGATCAATCGGTTCTTGTGTGTTTATTCTCATTTGATCTGCTTGTTTCATTATCAGGATTGCTAGATCTGATTGTTTCGTATCTCATATTGATAGATCTAAGAATTTCGATCAAGTTTTGAACAAAAACCTTTTCACATTCTTGTCGATTACGTTATCGTTTTACTTGATCCGAAAGTTTCTTGTGATTGTGTGACTCGATCTGTTGTTAGATTCATAGATCAGGATTTGATTATCTCATTTCATCATCCGTTGAATCTGATCTGTTATTGTTTCAATTTCGAAAAGATAGAATTCAAATCGTCGCGTGTTGATCAAGTATCTTCATTTGCCGCTTTGTTTGAATACTTTGTTTCTTTGAATCTTGAGTTCTGATTCTTTTGAACTACTTACTGGTTCAAGTTTTTCGTGTATCAGGAAGCAATGGGGTCTGAGGAAGATGATGAAACCTTTGTGCGAAGGAATAGATTGCTGCAAGAAGCAATCACCAAACAAGTGATGGAAGCGATGGTGAAGTTACTAGAAGAGAAGTATGATCAGAGACCGCATGATGGGCAAGGACAAGCATCTGGTTCAAGACATGAGCCAAGAAGAAACAGACAAGGTCAGCGTGAGCATGCTGGATCAGAAGAGACTGATAACTTCTATGAGAGAAGTAGCCATAGCTCCGGTTCAAGACGTAGCAGTAGAAGATCTCGACGTGATCATGAGGGCCGGAGGCATAGACGCAATGAGCTATCAGGGTTAAAGCTTAAGATCCCTCCTTTCCATGGTAAAGCTGATCCAGATGCCTATCTTGAGTGGGAGAAGAAGATCGAACTCGTTTTCAACTGTCAGCATTACTCAGAGACTAAGAAGATTCAAGTAGCTGCTACCGAGTTCAATGACTATGCATTGAGCTGGTGGGATCAGTTGGTTACAAACAAGAGGCGCAATGGTGAATTTCCCATTGAAACATGGGCAGAGATGAAAGCTGTGATGCGCAAGAGGTTTGTACCAAGCCATTATCACCGTGATCTTCATCAAAAGCTGAGACTGCTCACACAAGGATCAAAGTCTGTAGAGGAATACTTTCAAGAGATGGAGTTGCTTATGCTAAGAGCTTGTGTATCTGAGGACAGTGAAGCTACCATGGCACGATTTCTTGGTGGACTCAACCGTGAGATACAAGATAGAGTGGAGATGCAACACTACTTGGAAATAGAGGAGATGCTACACAAAGCTATCTTGGTGGAGCAACAAGTTAAGAGAAGAAGTCATGCGCGTGGCAGCTATGGTTCCAATAGATACCAGACCTCTAAGGAAGATAAACCGAGCTATCAAAAGGAGAGCAAGCCACAGCCAAAAGAAGAAGCCAAGTCTAGTAGCATCTACAACAAAGATAAGGGGAAAGTGGAAGCTACAAGCTCGCGTGCAAGAGATGTGAAGTGTTTTAAGTGCCAAGGACGTGGGCACTATGCTAATGAGTGTACCAACAAACGTGTGATGATCCTTCATGCCAATGGAGAATATGAATCTGCTGATGATGAGACAGAGGCCGAAGAAGATCACAGTTCAGAAGAGGAGTATGTTGCCAACCCGGTTGCTGGAAGGTTGCTAGTTGCTAGAAGAACCTTGAGTCTTCAAAGCAAGACCGAAGAAATGGAGCAAAGAGAGAATCTCTTCTATACTAGATGTCTAGTGCAAGGAAAGGTCTGTAGTCTTATTGTGGATGGAGGCAGTTGTGTCAACGTTGCGAGTGAGACTATGGTTAAAAAGTTGGGTTTGAAGGTCCAGAAGCATCCTAAACCATATAGGCTCCAATGGCTCAATGAAGAGGGCGAGATGAGAGTATCTACTCAGGTTATGGTTCCCTTAGCCATTGGTAAATATGAAGATGAGATTCTTTGTGATGTGTTGCCTATGGAAGCTGGACACATTCTCCTTGGAAGGCCGTGGCAATCAGATAGACGTGTGATACATGATGGGTATGCCAACAAGCACACCTTTGAGTTTAAAGGGAGAAAAACAGTTCTTGTGCCTATGACTCCTAAGGAAGTTCAGGTTGATCAGCTTCAGCTACAAAAGAAGAAAGAGATAGATCTTCCCGCTGAATCAACAAAGCAACTAAACTTCTATGCCAAGTCTGGTGATGTTAAAAGATCTCTCTGCTCTAACCTTCCTATCTTTTGTTTATCTATAAGGAATCCCTCTTGACTACTACTAACATTGCACCGGAGTATCCGAGTGAACTTGTCAATCTTTTACAGGAATATCAAGATGTTTTTCCAGAAGATAGTCCCAATGGACTACCACCAGTGCGAGGGATTGAGCACCAAATTGATTTTGTGCCCGGTTCTACACTTCCCAATAGGCCAGCATACAGAACCAATCCGGTGGAGACCAAAGAACTACAAAGGCAAGTAGAGGAACTGATGGAGAAAGGGCATATCCGAGAGAGCATGAGTCCTTGTGCTGTTCCAGTGCTACTTGTGCCCAAGAAAGATGGGAGCTGGCGCATGTGTGTTGATTGCAGAGCCATCAACAATATCACTGTAAAGTATCGCCATCCTATTCCTAGATTAGATGATATGCTTGATGAATTGCATGGTTCTTGCATATTTTCTAAGATTGATTTGAAAAGTGGATACCATCAGATTAGGATGAAAGAAGGAGATGAATGGAAAACTGCATTCAAAACTAAACATGGTCTATATGAGTGGTTAGTCATGCCATTTGGATTAACCAATGCACCTAGTACATTCATGAGATTAATGAATCATGTTCTTAGATCATTCATTGGCATATTTGTTGTGGTATACTTTGATGACATCCTTGTATACAGTAAGAGCTTTAATGATCATATAGAACATCTTAGAGCTGTTCTTGATGTGCTTAGAAAGGAATCTCTTTTTGCTAACCTTAAGAAGTGTACTTTTGGAACGGATCACTTGGTCTTTTTAGGCTTTATTGTGGGTGCAGATGGGGTTAAAGTTGATCCAGAGAAAGTAAGAGCTATACGAGAATGGCCAATTCCTAAGACAGTGAGTGAAGTAAGGAGCTTCCATGGACTTGCTGGTTTCTATAGGCGCTTTGTGAAAGACTTCAGCACCATAGCATCTCCCTTGACTGAAGTAATCAAGAAAGAAGTCGGATTCAAGTGGGGAGAAGCACAAGAACTTGCCTTTCAATGCCTAAAAGAGAAGCTTACTAATGCCCCTCTTCTTATACTTCCTGATTTTAATAAAACTTTTGAAATAGAATGTGATGCTTCAGGAATTGGAATTGGTGCTGTATTGATGCAGGAGAAGAGACCCATTGCATACTTCAGTGAGAAGCTTGGAGGAGCTACCCTCAACTATGCAACTTATGATAAAGAACTATATGCCTTGGTGAGAGCCTTGCAGACTTGGCAACACTACCTCTGGCCTAAAGAGTTCGTCATACACACAGATCATGAGTCTCTCAAATACCTCAAAGGACAGCACAAACTCAGCAAGAGACACGCAAGGTGGGTTGAGTTCATTGAGACATTTCCTTATGTCATCAAGTATAAACAAGGTAAGGAAAACATAGTTGCTGATGCACTATCCAGAAGGTATGTTCTCTTGAACACTCTTGATGCTAAGCTATTAGGATTTGAGCAGATTAAAGGAATGTATGAGAATGATCCTGATTTTAAAGAAGCTTACAACTCTTGTGAGAAATTTGCTGAGGGACACTACTTTAGGCATGATGGTTTTCTTTTCTATGATAATCGATTGTGTGTGCCTAACTGTTCTTTGAGAGACTTGTTTGTTAGGGAATCTCATGGAGGAAGTCTCATGGGTCACTTTGGTATTGCAAAGACTCTTAAAACTTTGCAGGATCATTTCTTTTGGCCTCGGATGAAAAGAGATGTGGAGAAACTATGTGAGAGATGTGCAACTTGCAAACAAGCCAAGTCTAAGGTTCAGTCTCACGGTTTGTATACTCCTCTCCCTATACCTTATCATCCTTGGAATGACATATCTATGGATTTCATTGTTGGCTTGCCTAGAACTAGGACTGGAAAGGATTCTATCTTTGTGGTTGTGGATAGGTTCTCAAAGATGGCACATTTCATAGCTTGTCACAAAACTGATGATGCATTGCATATTGCTAACTTGTTCTTTAAAGAGATTGTGCGCATACATGGCATGCCTAAGACTATTGTTTCTGATAGAGATACTAAGTTTCTTAGTTATTTTTGGAAGACTCTTTGGTCTAAGCTAGGTACTAAACTCTTGTTTTCTACTACCTGTCATCCACAAACTGATGGACAAACTGAAGTAGTTAATAGGACTCTTGGAACACTCTTGCGTGCATTCATAAAGAAAAACTTGAAATCATGGGAAGACTATTTGCCTCATTGTGAATTTGCATACAATCATGCTGTGCATTCTACTTCTAAGTTTTCTCCTTTTGAGATAGTTTATGGGTTCAATCCCAACTCTCCTTTAGATTTAATTCCTTTACCTGAGTGTGAAAGGGTCAGCGTTGATGGCAAAAAGAAGGCAGAGATGGTGAAACAACTCCACGAGCAGGCTAGGCTCAACATTGAGGCAACAACCAAACAGTATGTTAAGCATGCTAACAAAGGACGGCGTGAGATGGTCTTTGAAGTGGGTGATCAGGTTTGGATTCACCTAAGGAAAGAGAGGTTTCCCAATGAAAGGAAGTCCAAGCTGATGCCGCGGATTGATGGACCTTTTAAGGTCATAAGGAAGATCAGCAACAATGCCTACAAACTGGATTTGCAAGGTAAGTATGATGTGAGTAATAGCTTCAATGTTACTGACTTGATCCCTTTTATTGCAGATGAGCCAGATTTGAGGACAAATCCTTTTCAAGTGGGAGGGGATGATATGATCATGGACCAGCTAGTTGATAAAGATGAAGAAGGAGAGACTAAAGATACACTAGCTGAAGAGGAAGCTGTCTTAGCCATTCCCACAGGTCCTATCACTCGTGCAATGACAAGGAGACTCAAGGAAGCCGTTGGAAACATACTGAAGATCTCTAAGAAGCAAGAAGACTGTCTTGGTAGAAGCTTGAGCCACCAAGACACACTCATCACCATTCATGTGATCTTACCATCAAGCTGATCATCATCTAGGCAAGTGGCTTGGTATACTCTTTTTCCCTTGATTAGTTTTGTCCCACTGGGTTTTCTAATCAAGGTTTTTAATGAGGTATCAAGTTCACTTACACATTCCTAGTTGATGTATCTTGGATGCAACTCGGCCTAAGGCATCTTGGACCGACTTCATCATCTATCTTATATTATGTTTTAGTCTAAGTGTTGTGTTATTACTTTGAAACCGTGTGGAGCCTGTTCCTTTAAGTTTTCTTATGTTTTCGAGACCTTGTGCATGTACAAGGATCTCTCTATTTAAGTGTATCACAAACCCTCATTCTAATCTAAGTTATCTTTTGTTTAAACCTTGTGTTTTCTTCTCCCTTGCTTTCACGAGTTAAGAGAGTGTCTGGTGAGTAGTATCCAGTCTGTTGGTGTGTAATATCCAACGCCCAAGGGCTTTAGAAAGGTGTGTCATATCCGATCTAAGCCTAGGAGTATCAAGGAGCCTTTCCGCAGCCTCTTGTGTCACCATTCGATCCACAGCCTTGATAAACTTGAGTCTTTGATTCGTTTATGCAAGGATCTATCCAAACCATCCAGAGAAGGGTCCTAGGATCTCATTACTCAACCACACAGAAGGGATACAAGTGCTTTGTTCCTGAGTCAAGGAGAGTTCTTGTATCAAGAGATGTCAAGTTCTTTGAAGAGAAGAGCTACTATGAAGATAAAGATTGGAAAGAGCTGGAGGATCTTTCACAACCTTCAGATAGAGCTACAAGCTTGAGACAGATACTAGAAGGTCTTGGAATTGGAATGTCCCAGGAGTCGACAGAGAATCAGTCATCTGAAAGACAAGAAGCTGAAGAACCATCTCACCTTGATCATGAGGGAGGGAATGGAATTGAGCCGGATGAGAATCAAGATTTTGCGGATCATCCTGATCAAGGTGGAGCTGAACCAAGTAATGAAGAGCCTAATGAGCTACCAGAACAAGGAGGAGTGGAAGCTACTGAAGTAGAAGCACCAGAGCAAGCACCAGCTGAGGTACCATTAAGGAGAAGCACACGGCTGAAGAGAGATGCTTCCAACTGGGTAAACACGAGAGTGTACTACAATGCCCAGGCTGTGGAGCATCCTTCTCAAGCTGTGTGTTCATTTGCTTGTTATCCAAAGGAGCATTGCGCATTCATGATGAGCCTAGATGAAAGCAGTATACCAAGATCATATGAAGAAGCAATGCTACATCAAGATTGGAAGGAATCTGTTGGAGATGAAGCAAATGCCATGATAAAGAATGACACTTGGTTTGAAAGTGAGTTACCAAAAGGAAAGAAGGCAGTAACCAGCAAGTGGATATTCACCATTAAGTATCTACCTGATGGAACCATTGAGAGAAAGAAGACAAGACTGGTGGCTAGAGGATACACTCAAACATATGGGGAAGACTACATTGACACCTTTGCTCCTGTTGCCAAGCTACATACAATAAGGATTGTATTGTCTCTTGCTGTGAACCTTGAGTGGGAGCTTTGGCAGATGGATGTGAAGAATGCCTTTCTTCAAGGAGAGCTAGAGGATGAAGTGTATATGCATCCACCACCAGGCCTAGAGCATCTGGTGAAACCAGGGAATGTATTGAGACTCAAGAAGGCAATCTATGGGTTAAAGCAATCACCTAGAGCATGGTACAACAAGCTGAGCACTACTCTGAATGGGCATGGGTTCAAGAAGTCAGATTTGGATCACACCCTCTTCACTCTCACTACACCTTCAGGTATCATCTGTCTACTTGTATATGTTGATGACATTATCATAACAGGTAGTGATAAGGCTGGTATAAAAGCCACAAAGGAGTTTTTGAAATCTGTGTTTGAAATCAAAGACTTAGGGGAAATGAAATACTTCCTTGGAATTGAGTTGTGTAGATCTAAGGAAGGATTGTTCATTTCCCAAAGGAAGTATACACTTGATCTTTTGAAAGATGCAGGTATACAAGGAGACAAGACAGCAAAGATGCCTCTTGAAGATGGATACAAGGTTCCACGTGAGGGGGAGATTGAAGACAGCAAGGCCTTTCATGATCCAAAGCTGTACAGGAAGCTAGTAGGGAAGCTTATCTACCTCACAATCACACGACCAGACATATGCTTTGCGGTGAACCAAGTGAGCCAGCATATGCAAGTCCCAAAGGATCATCACTGGCGCATGGTGGAGAGACTTCTCTTGTATCTGAATGGGACGTCAAGCCTTGGAGTGTGGATGGGATGCAACAAGAGCACTGAAGTGGTGGGATACTGTGATGCGGATTGGGCTGGAGATAGAGCAGACAGGAGATCAACCACTGGCTATATTGTACATTCATTGGAGGCAACTTGGTGACTTGGAAGAGTAAGAAGCAGAAGGTGGTGTCTTGTTCAAGCGCTGAAGCTGAGTATAGAGCAATGCTGAAGCTTACCAATGAGTTGGTATGGATCAAAGGAATCTTGAAGAACTTGGAGATAGAGCAGGGAACTCCAATGACTATGCATTGTGATAATCAAGCGGCTATACACATTGCAACCAACTCTGTCTTCCATGAGAGAACCAAACACATTGAAGTTGATTGCCACAAGGTGAGGCAGATGATTGTCTTGGGAGTGATCTTGCCATGCTATACAAGGAGTGAGGATCAACTTGCGGATGTGTTCACCAAGGCTGCGAGACAAAAGACTATGGAGTCCATTCATACCAGATTGGGACTCATAGATCTTTCCCCAAGGAGCTGATCCCCTTTTGCCATGAGGTCTTCACTCTTTTTCCCTCATCAAGGTTTTGTCCCATTGGGTTTTCCTTGGTGAGGTTTTTAATGAGGAAGATCTCATGGTGGTTCCAAGCTTAACTAAGTTATTAAGTTAAGCTTGAGGGGGAGTGTTGAAATGAGTTGATCAATATGTGAGAAGATGGCTTAGGGAGTTAAGGATGTGAGAATGTGGAGGCAAAGGGAAGGAAGGTTAGGGATCGACCAGGCCGTACAAGAGGCCGTACTGGCCATACCGTCCGTACTGTCCGGGTCGATCCATAACTCGGCCAAGAAGAGAAGTTACCCGGGTAAGAGAGGTAAACGGCCAAAGGGGATTTACCATAGAAGATATGACTGTTTGGATGGATAGAGTGACCGCGGCTTATCCTGACAGTCTGGCACAGGCTGTAAAGGCAAAAGGAGTCTCACCCAAAGATGCCTTAAGCGTGTGATCATCCCCATTCGTTTACATTCAAATTAAAGCAACCTTATCCTTGACCTCACATGCTTAGTGCTTCTGAATACCCTAATGTCTCTCTCTATATATTGTAAACTCTGTCTTGATTAATGATTAACACGAGTTCATCATATTCTCTCTCTAGTTCATCATGTTTCTCTTCTACATTTCATAAATCATCTCATCTCACTTTAATCTTTCTCTAAATCTCTCAATACCTGTTCAACTCTCTAAAATCATAATAACTTCTTCATCCCAACTCCTATGAGATTTATTCAACTTCCTGGTGATTCTCCACCACTTTATGTATCCAAATTAAGCTTCTCACAAAGTGATTCATCCTGGTTTGATTGGAACGACGATGAAGCTGTGCTATTCCCAAACTGGGAAACTGGAATCACCTGATTTGAATGTGGGATAACTTCTTCTTGCCAACTCCTATGAGATTTATTCAACTTCCTGGTGATTCTCCACCACTTTATGTATCCAAATCAAGCTTCTCACAAAGTGATTCATCCTGGTTTGATTGGAACGACGAAGAAGCTGTCCTATTCCCAAACTGGGAAACTGGAATCACCTGATTTGAAAGTGGGATAACTTCTTCATCCCAACTCCTATGAGATTTATTCAACTTCCTGGTGATTCTCCACCACTTTATGTATCCAAATCAAGCTTCTCACAAAGTGATTCATCCTGGTTTGATTGGAACGACGATGAAGCTGTGCTATTCCCAAACTGGGAAACTGGAATCACCTGATTTGAAAGTGGGATAACTTCTTCATCCCAACTCCTATGAGATTTATTCAACTTCCTGGTTATTCTCCACCACTTTATGTATCAAAATCAAGCTTCTCACAAAGTGATTCATTCTGGTTTTGTTGAGATGAGTTGAGACGTTTGAGGTAAAGACACAAAGGAGTTGAGAACATAAAGAGAGCAAAGAGGTGAAGAGGAGGAATGGGTTGATCATCCGTACAAGGCCGTACAAGTGATCATCCGTACAAGGTAAAAGGGGTCAAAGTAACTATCCAAGTAACTCCCATGTACTGAGCTTAAGTTACACTCGGCCAAGACCTTATCCGAACGTTGAGAGGATAAGGGAGACGCGGCTTGACAGCTAGGACAGGCTGGCAAGAGCTGGAAAGGAAGAGCATCTAGTCTTGGATCAAGAAGATGCTCCAAACGTGTGAAGACACTCATTGGCCGGTTCAAATTAAAGCTTAGGCTCCTCTTTGACTCTACATGCTTACTTAGCTTTATGATTTCGAAAACCCTAAGTGTATGGACCTATATATATGTAATCTCATCCCTTAATAAAGATTAGACAGTTCTAAACAATCTTTCTCTTTACTCATTTCACTATGATTCTCCATTAGTCTCTAAGTTGTCTCTTAATCTCTTATTCTCCTTCTTTAATCCTTTCTAAACTCAGATAATCCTTTACATTCCTAAAAGTCATATGGTATCAGAGCCAGGTTGATTACAATCTGAGTTCGTGAGTGATTCTCTTAAGGATTCAAGTTTGAAACTTTAAAAGAACAAGTGAGTGTGTTTGAGAGTTTCTTGAGAGTTCAAAAGCTCAAGGTGTTTTGTGTGTGTCTTGGTGGTCCGTGGGAGGTTCATTTGAAGACTCAAGAGTGAATCTGTGTTCTAGAGAGCAGCGTGGGTTCTCAGTACAAGATCTAACCGGTTGTTCAAGCTATAGACGTCAAAGCTGTTCAAGATGGAGAGTGGCATGAAGATGAAGGTCGCGGTGACATTCAAAGGAACCAACTACCTAGTCTGGTCTAGGATGGTGAAGACTGCTGTGGGAAGCAAGGGTTTGTGGAAGCATATCACATCTGGTGAGGCTCCAAAGGTGATTACTCAGGGGGATGAAACGGAGAGTCCCGAGGAGAGTGTTGTAGAGAAGTGGCAACAAGAAGACATGATGGTGATGTCAGTCCTTCATGCCTCTTTGGAGCCGGCTATACTAGATGCTTATAGCTACTGTGAGACAGCCAAGGAGCTGTGGGATACTCTACAGAAAGTGTATGGAAACACTTCTAACCTGAACCGAGTGTTTGAAGTCAAGAAGGCAATCAATGGGTTAACTCAAGATGACACGGAGTTCACTAAGCACTTGGGGAGGTTCAGGTCTCTTTGGTCTGAGTTGGAGATGCTGAGGCCAAGCACGGTTGATCCAGAGCTTCTAAATGAGAGACGCGAGCAGGACAAGGTCTTTGGGTTGCTGCTCACGTTGAATGCAAGCTACAGTGGTCTTATCCAGCACATGCTATGGTCTGAGAAGCTGCCTGACCTTGAAGAGGTGTGCGCTAAGATACAGAAGGAGCAGGGCTCAATGGGTTTGTTTGGAGGCAAGGGAGACTTATCTCTTGCAAATGCTGTGCAACCTGACCGGGAAGAGCCTCCACAAGCCAACAAAGCTGGTTACAACAAGTATGAGGATAGGAAGTTCAATGGGAATTGTGATCACTGCAAGAAGCATGGACACAAGAAGAGTCAGTGCTGGATACTCCATCCCCACTTGAAGCCGGCTAAGTTCATGAAGGAGAAAGAGGCAAAAGCTCACATGACTGAAGGATCAAGCGGAGCAGGGCCATCCAACCGTGGAGCTGAAGTGGAGAACCGTGAAGGAGATGGAAAGGCTTTGGTGACCTACACTGGAGCTATCAACCCCCGAGGCAATGATCAAGACTTCATCAGGAGATCCGAGATGGATGCACTCATCAAAATGCTCAAGGATAATGGTAACATTCATGGGTATTCATTTGGTGGTTCTATGATTGCTAGAACTATAGAAATGACTCCTAATGTGGCTGAGATTGCTAGGATTGATAGTAAGACTGGAATTGAGCATTGCATTGATAGAAATGCTAGGATGAATGCATATAGATCACAAATTAGCATCTGCCATAGTGCTAGCAATACATCCAAACCATTGATTATAGATTCAGGTGCATCTCATCATATGATTAGTGACACCAACCTGATTAAAGATATAGAACCTACTAATGGATGTGTGATGATTGCAAATGGGGATAAGATACCTATTAAGGGAATAGGAAACTTAAAACTATTTGATAAGAACACTATATGAGATTTAAGAGTACTCAGGTTGTATGTGTGTATGAAACCCAAATGGGTAAAGAGAGAGAGCTTGGAAGCGATTTGAGAGAAAGGAAGTTTGATGAGTGTTTGTGTGTCTAAGTGTTTAAGAGATTAGTAACAAGACTGAGAACGTGTATAGAGATTCAGGATGGGAGACTAGAGAGACTAAGAGAAAGTGTTTCAGATTAGAGAAGGAGAAGGGAAACCCCCTTACTCACTTAAGTGTTTACAATCACATATACAAGGCTTTTATATGCCTTTACATTACACTCATAAACCCTACATCCTAAGGTTGTAAATAAATGATAGAATGGATGGCTAGGATGAGAGTAGACTGGTCTTGATGCTAGCTGGAAAGTGTGGTCGTGCCTTGACTGAATGGAAGGTGGGATTGATCCATTTTGAATGAAAGGCTAAGATGGACTCATGTGGAAAGGTGGCTGGAAAGGTAAAGTGCTTTTCTCTTTCCAGCCTGTCTCTTGGATCACTCTGATCCTAAGGGATATTCCCTTTGTTTCCTGTAGCTCCCAACGGTCCTCATAGCCAAGATAAACACGCCCAGACTTTGCACTTCTTCAACATTGCTTAAACCGGATGTGTGGGCGAGATGATTGGCAGTACGGTCGATGGTACGGACCTCCTGTCCGTACCACTCGCCCTATATTTGCCCAACACTCTTTCTCACTTCTTTGGTCGATCCACCATCTTCTTTGGTTCGCCCTTGGCCGTACCAGGCCGTACAAGGCCGCCCTATAATTGCACCTTGGACCATCTTCTCTCTAACTCCTCCAAAGCCTTCACATGATCAGTCTTAGTCTTCCCTAGACTTAACTTCCCAAGATAACTACTTCAGAACACTTCTGAAGCTTGATTGAACTCGTCTTGACATCTTCTAGAGCTTGCCCTATTATTGTACAAGCTCTATCTTCTCTTCAGTTCAACACTCCCCCTCAAGCTTGACTTTAGGAGATCCTAAGCCAAGCTTGGAACTCTGAAGAGTCTCCCTCATTAAAAACCTTACAAGGAAAACCCATTGGGACAAAACCTTGCAAGGGAAAAAGAGTAGAGCTCTCCAAAGCCTAGGGATTGGCCAGTGAACTCTTGTGCCTTAGAACCAGCGTGGTTGGACACAAGAAGTTCTGGATCACGGCCTAAACTGGTGCAGCAACTCATCAAGACCTTGCGCACTAAACAACTCAGCTTCACCTCTTCATGGAACCGGTTTGAAGTCTCCCCCTCTCAACTGACTTCACAGCCTCTTTAGAGAAGCTAAGAGATGACCCGGAACATCTTTAGTGAGGCTCAAGCAATGGTACCTGATACATTATCCCAAAGGTGCATCAGTACCTATCAACACCAACAAAATGAATATCCTGCATCCCAATTGATGTACACAATCTCACAGTTCAATCATAAACATTTTCAGTATCTTTTCAAACACAAGCAATGACTAAGATGAATGAAAAAGGATTGAAAAGAGTTTTTAAAAGTCTAAAGGAACTTCCCTTGTGTTTTTGTGAGTTTCCTAACTCGGCCAATGCACCATCTTCATGGCATCATCAACTTCTTGGAAAGGCAGAATGGATTCATCAGCTTCTCCTCAATCACCTCTCATTGAAGCCGCATTGATGGAGAGCCTTCTTCCTCACTTGCCAAGACTGCTCTGAACAGCCTCTTGCCTAGACACGCCACTGACTTGGTCCGGTTGATGATCCTTGTAGAAGTCTTTGCAAAGACTTGTTACTGACCATGGATCATATGCATTAAGACTCCCCCTCAAGCTTAGAACCAAGACTAGAAGGAGCTAAGCTTGTGATGATCCTATGCATCTCCATGGTCTAATAACTTTCATCTTTTATGATAGCTTTCTTCTTGTGAGTTTTCTCTCTTCCTTAACCAGAAATTAGGGTGTTTGAATCACCATAGAGAGTCTCACAAGACAAATCTCTCATTGCATAATGACCCATGCTACACTTCCTGTAGACTAAGGACTAGATATGTCCAATGGTATTATGCAATGGCCATCTCTCATTGCATAATCAATCACACTACACTTCCTGTAGATTATGGACTAACATGTCCAAGTGATGATATGTAATGGCACAAGACCTTTGTCTCTACATTCTTGGTTGATGGCGAGTTACATGTATCACTTCCCTTGTGTACCTAACACCACCACAACTCAATGCAAGATCAGATCATCCCATTGGGATCAAACCAAGATCATCCATCCTGTTTGATCACCAATGCCACAATAATATATGATACTTGAAACAAGCTAGACAATCAAGACAATCAAGCAAAGACAATCAATTCAGTTTTTTTTAAAATGCAACAATAGATGAATGCATTAGGTTACACTAACTATATGAATGAAACAGATTCAATCCAAATGGAACACAAGTCTAGATGATATTTATGCAATTAAGGCGACAAGAGTGACTCAGTTCATGCTTATGCTCACTAGTTTTATCAAAGCCAATGATTCAAGTAGCTTAGACATACTTCTAAATGCTTATAAGACATCACTGATGGATTTAACTATGGCATAGCAACAATCAGAACTGGACTGAGTCAAGACAAGCAGATTTCAATTTCTAACAATGACAATGCAAGTTCTATACAGTTCTCTAAATGCAAAGCTTATATCAGTACAATTGCAATTTAGGCTCATTTTTAAATGCATTACTACATGAATGCACAATCTTAAAGCATTAGCTATATGAATGCAACAGGTTCAATCCATGAGTAATATTAAAGCTCTGCACAACAGTTTCAATCAGAACCAATGATGCAAGCAACTTAGACAATTTCTAATTGATGCAAGACTTTCATTGATGGATTAAACATAGGCAATAGCATCAGATAACACTAGGATTGAACTTAGACAGTATGAGATATGCTTATGTATGCAAAATAACTTATCAATCATGATGCAAGCAGCAGAGACATTCTACTCAATTCTACAACACATTCATGATGATTCAAGCTATGACAACACTCAAGACAATGCAATAAGCAGAACATGAGATTCTGGGACTCTAGACATTACTTACTATCAATAAGACAATGCAGCAGCAAAACAATCTCAGTGAAATTAGCCTAGACATTATACTTAGAAGCTATAAACTCTTAATGGAATTAGGGAAAGCACATAGTATAATCAGGAGATAAACCTATCAAGACATATTAAGATAGATGAGACTAGGTTTACTCCCTTGTTTAAGGTGATGAGGAGTGTTCGTTGCCACTTGAATCCTCACTTCTTCTTCTTCTCTTATTGCAATCACCCTTCTGAATTTGCCACCATGATGGAATGCTTGTGGATGCTTCAGCTACTTCTTCAATCACCTCACAATAGAAGCCGCCTTGATAGAGTAGCCTTCTTCTTCACACAGCCAAGAGTGCTCTGTCTTAGTTTGAGCACCCTCTTGAATAGGCACGCCACTGCCTAGACCCGGTTAGCTTCTTCTTCAGGTACTTGCAATGTTAAGGAGAAGAACACCAGTGAGTTTTACAACCATCTGTGCTTCTCCCTTTTTGTAACACTTCTCCATTGTACACACAATGGGCACCATTCTTTCTCTTTCAACTCGGATTTGATGATGAACTAGGAACACCTTTTGTGAACCTGAAACATCACTCAAACTCTAGCAAAGATAAGTCACAATTGCATTGGGATCAATCCTTGACTTCATCAAGTTTGATCACCAAGGTCTCAAGCTTTATAACATTAGATAGAATCAAGACAATGTCAAGTTCTTATCTATGCAAGCAACCATTCTCTAAATACTAAGCAAGACCTTATCAGATTCAAGTCAAAGTATTTAGGCAATTTTATGCAACTTAGATTTTAATCTAAATGCAACAATACAAAGCAGTATGCATTAATCTTAATCAGTTTCTAACTCATGAAAGCAAGCATGATTAGATAATATAATCTATCATCTTAACAAGACAAGTTAATTTAGAACTGACATTAAGCATTTAACCATTTTCAATAGTATTGATGTCAAATCTTGATTAATAAATTATCAAGTTTGATTCCCAATATCACAAGCAATGCAACAGATAGACACAAGGCATTATCAAGTTCTATTCTTTGCAAGCTAAATCTCTAAGTACAAGTAAGATCCTAACAGATTCAAGACAAGTTACTTAGGCACTCTTAAGAGCTTCTTTACTCAGTACTTAGACATGAATCTAATACTTCAATGTAAGACAGCCACAAGACTATATGCAACAGCTTTAAATTCGGTTTCACTCCATGTATGCAAGCAGATTTAATTAATCACAACAAGCATCACTATGAACCGGAGCTAAGCATACTAAACAATTTCAATACCCAAACAAGACTCTTAAAGTATCCTGGGACAGATTCTAAAGCAACTTCATTTTAGCAATCTTTTAAACAATCCTCAGGTTTCCAATCACATCACAACATCACAACCTGTTCATACACTCAAGCTTTATACAAGAGAAAGAGATTTCCTTACAGCCAAGGAACTAGTGTTAGTTCCTTGAAGCTCCTTAGTACATGGGAAGATCCGAGCTGTTGGTGTCAACTCCTACATCTCCTTCTTTCATGGACCTTTCTCTTGAACCCACCATGCCTAAGACACCTCCTCTCTTCATTTTTGAGTCGCCATACCAGGTACAAGTTGAAAGCTTTCACCTTTCTTCTTGGACAGTGAATGGGAATGGCTTGGACATGCTTCCAATGGCCTTCTTTCTTCAGGACGACCATGAGAGAGTGGAGAACGACCAAGAACAGCTTCTGGACGCCATTGATGAGCACACCTTCTTCTTGAAGAGGTTGAACAGCCAAATGACCATGAAGCTTCTTCTTGGTTTGGAAATGGCATGGGAGTGAGCTTTGAGCTTAGCGGAAGCTGGAACCAAGTTCTAATGAACCTGGCTCTGATACCATATGAGATTTAAGAGTACTCAGGTTGTATGTGTGTATGAAACCCAAATGGGTAAAGAGAGAGAGCTTGGAAGCGATTTGAGAGAAAGGAAGTTTGATGAGTGTTTGTGTGTCTAAGTGTTTAAGAGATTAGTAACAAGACTGAGAACGTGTATAGAGATTCAGGATGGGAGACTAGAGAGACTAAGAGAAAGTGTTTCAGATTAGAGAAGGAGAAGGGAAACCCCCTTACTCACTTAAGTGTTTACAATCACATATACAAGGCTTTTATATGCCTTTACATTACACTCATAAACCCTACATCCTAAGGTTGTAAATAAATGATAGAATGGATGGCTAGGATGAGAGTAGACTGGTCTTGATGCTAGCTGGAAAGTGTGGTCGTGCCTTGACTGAATGGAAGGTGGGATTGATCCATTTTGAATGAAAGGCTAAGATGGACTCATGTGGAAAGGTGGCTGGAAAGGTAAAGTGCTTTTCTCTTTCCAGCCTGTCTCTTGGATCACTCTGATCCTAAGGGATATTCCCTTTGTTTCCTGTAGCTCCCAACGGTCCTCATAGCCAAGATAAACACGCCCAGACTTTGCACTTCTTCAACATTGCTTAAACCGGATGTGTGGGCGAGATGATTGGCAGTACGGTCGATGGTACGGACCTCCTGTCCGTACCACTCGCCCTATATTTGCCCAACACTCTTTCTCACTTCTTTGGTCGATCCACCATCTTCTTTGGTTCGCCCTTGGCCGTACCAGGCCGTACAAGGCCGCCCTATAATTGCACCTTGGACCATCTTCTCTCTAACTCCTCCAAAGCCTTCACATGATCAGTCTTAGTCTTCCCTAGACTTAACTTCCCAAGATAACTACTTCAGAACACTTCTGAAGCTTGATTGAACTCGTCTTGACATCTTCTAGAGCTTGCCCTATTATTGTACAAGCTCTATCTTCTCTTCAGTTCAACACACTAGAGCATTTTATATTCCGAAATTCACATCAAACCTTCTTTCAGTTAAGAAATGCACTACTGATTTGAATTGCAATGTTATATTCAGTCCTAATGATGTGAAGTTTCAGGATATTGAGAGCAGCCAATTGATTGGAAAAGGAGTTACAAAGGGAGACTTATACATGCTTGAGAAGCTTGATCCTGTTTCCAATTATAACTGCTCATTTACTTCTGCTTCTAGTTTGAATAAAAATGCATTGTGGCATGCTAGATTAGGTCATCCCCATGAGAGGGCTTTAAACTTGATGTTACCAGGTGTGGTTTTCGAAAATAATAAGTGTGAGGCTTGCATTTTAGGCAAGCATTGTAAGAATGTGTTTCCAAGAACATCTACTGTCTATGAAAATTGCTTTGATTTGATTCATACTGATGTGTGGACTGCACCTAGTTTTTCTAGAGATAATCATAAGTATTTTGTCACATTCATTGATGAAAAATCTAAATACACCTGGTTAACACTATCCATCAAAAGATAGGGTGATAGATGCATTCAAGAACTTTCAAGAACTTTCAAGCTTATGTGACTAACCATTATCATGCTAGGATTAAAATTTTGAGATCAGATAATGGAGGAGAGTACACAAGCTATGCATTCAAGAGTCATCTAGATCACCATGGAATCCTTCATCAAACAAGCTGTCCCTACACACCACAACAGAATGGTGTAGCTGAGAGGAAGAACAGGCACTTGATGGAAGTGGCTCGGTCACTAATGTTCCAAGCTAATGTACCTAAGAGATTCTGGAGTGATGCTGTATCTACTGCGTGCTATCTAATCAACAGGATGCCTACCAAAGTGTTGAAGGATCAAGCACCATTTGAAGTTCTGAACAAGCGCAAGCCATCCTTGGAATACATGAGAGTGTTTGGATGCTTATGCTATGTTCTAGTACCAGGAGAGTTGAGGAACAAGCTAGAAGCAAGAAGCAGAAAGGCAATGTTCATTGGCTACTCAACAACTCAAAAAGGATATAAGTGTTATGATCCAGAAGCTAGAAGGGTGCTTGTATCTAGAGAGATGTGAAGTTCATTGAAGAAAGAGGTGTTGAGATGAGGTAATAAAGAGTGACTACATTGATAGAGAAAGAGGATTGAGACAGACAGTAACTTTGGAGTTACCACAGTAACTTTGGTTTTACTGTGGTAACTAAGTTAAAGCTTGGAAAGTTACCTTGGCTCACATTGGAGAGTAAGCCACGACCAAGAGCTGTATGGATAAGGGAGGAGCAGTCTGGAGATGAGGTATACATGCTTCCTCCTCCTGGTCTTGAGCATCTAGTAAAACCAGGAAATGTTTTGAGATTGAAGAAGGCAATATATGGGCTGAAGCAGTCTCCTAGAGCTTGGTACAGAAAGCTGAGTACAACTCTCAATGGGAGAGGATTCAGGAAGTCTGAACTGGATCATACACTCTTCACTTTGGTTACTCCATCAGGGATCATTGTGATACTGGTATATGTGGATGATTTGATTATCACAGGGAGTGATAAGGCTGGGATTAAAGCCACTAAAGAGTTCCTCAAGTCTGTGTTTGATATCAAAGACTTGGGAGAGATGAAGTATTTCTTGGGGATTGAGATATGCAGATCCAAGGAGGGTTTGTTTATGTGTCAAAGGAAGTATACAATGGATATGTTGAAGGAGACTGATGTACTTGGAGGAAAGGTAGCCAAGACACCTCTTGAAGAGGGGTATAAGGTCTTACGTGAGGGGGAGGTTGAAGAGAACCAGTTGTTTGAGGATGCTAAGCTGTATAGGAAGATGGTTGGCAAGCTGATCTACTTAACCATCACCAGACCAGATATATGTTTTGCTGTGAACCAAATGAGTCAGCATATGCAGGCACCAAAGGTCCATCACTGGAAGATGGTTGATAGGATACTGAGGTATCTGAGTGGGACGACTGGACAAGGGGTTTGGATGGGTTGTAATGGCAGTACAGAAGTGGTTGGGTATTGTGATGCTGATTGGGCAGGAGATAGAGTGGACAGGAGATCAACTACTGGGTATTGTACATTCATTGGAGGAAACTTGGTTACTTGGAAGAGTAAGAAGCAGAAGGTTATCTCTTGTTCAAGTGCTGAAGCTGAGTATAGAGCCATGCTGAAGCTGACAAACGAGTTGGTGTGGATCAAGGGGATCTTGAAGCATCTAGAGATTGAGCAGAGTACTCCTATGACTATGCATTGTGACAATCAAGCAGCTATCCACATTGCCTCCAACTCAGTGTTTCATGAGAGAACAAAGCACATAGAGGTGGATTGTCATAAGGTGAGGCAGATGATTATCTTAGGAGTGATTCTGCCATGTTATACAAGAAGTGAAGATCAGCTTGCAGATGTGTTTACTAAGGCAGCGAGATTAAAGACAATGGAGTCCATACTATCCAGGCTTGGACTCATTGATCTTACTCCCAGGAGCTGAGCCCCTTAACCATGGAGTCTCCACTCTTTTTCCCTCATCAAAGTTTTATCCCAATGGGTTTTCTTTGGTGAGGTTTTTAATGAGGGAGGTCTTCATGGTTTCCAAGCTTGACTTGTTCCACATGGTCAAGCTTGAGGGGGAGTGTTGAGATGAGGTAATAAAGAGTGACTACATTGATAGAGAAAGAGGATTGAGACAGACAGTAACTTTGGAGTTACCACAGTAACTTTGGTTTTACTGTGGTAACTAAGTTAAAGCTTGGAAAGTTACCTTGGCTCACATTGGAGAGTAAGCCACGACCAAGAGCTGTATGGATAAGGGAGGAGCAGTCTGGATAAGGTTTCCTCACAGCTAGAGAGGCTGGAGACAGGCTGTAAAGTAGACAGCATCTAGTAAAAGATGCCAAAGGGATCAAGCATGTGAAGACTCCCATTGGCTGCTTTTGGATGGCTCTCTTTGACTACACATGCCCTGAACCTCTACCTTATCTATTGATTTCGAAATTGATTGTCTCTCTCATATAAGTATGTTGTAAACCTCATCTTTATTAATTAATGGAGTTTTGAGTCTCTCTCTTTATTCTCTCACTAAAATCTCTTAATCTCTTTAATCTTTTCATCTGATTATCTCTGATTATTTGAATCATGCTCTAATACACAAAAGTGTATATGGTATCAGAGCCAGGTTGGCAAAAAGGGGGTGAGTGTGATTTCTTTTTCTCAAAATCAGAGTGTTCTTGAGTGTTCTTGAGTGTTCTTGGGATTATTGAGGTTTCTGGGTATGTGTGTTGTCTATTCTTTTGTGGCTGGGTTTATTTGAGATTCTCTGGTGGAAACATGGATATGAAGCACGAATCTAGTGGAGCAGTGAAGATTCAAGAAGAAAACAAGTGGGTTTGGCCAAGATGGGTAAAGACAGCTTTGGGAAGCTGTGAGATTTGGAGTAATCAAGTAAAGGGAGAACCTTTAATGGAGAGAGCTGCTGATGGGGGTCAGACAGCAAGGTTGAAATGTGAAGATCAGTTGAGTCTTGAAGAAAGTATATCTCTTGAGAAGATTGAAGATGTTTATGAGAACAAGATCAATCTAAGGAGGATGTATGAAGTCAGGAAGATGATCTGTGAGTTGAAACAAGGGAAAGAAGGTTTCAATCAGCATGTGAAGAAGCTGAGATGTTTGTGGTCGGAGTTACAAAGCTTGAGACCAAGAAGTTGTGATCCGAGAGTGCTAGAAGAGTGGCGAGAGCAAGATGTTGTCTTCAGCCTCCTTGCAAGCTTGGATTCATCTTATGGCTGGTTGGTAAAGCTTATTCTCAAGGAAGAGAAGCTACCCAACATGGAAGAAGTGTGTGTACTTGTTCAGAGGCTTCATCAAGTGATGGAAGAGAACAAAGAGATAACTTGGAGTAAGGAGGGTGCTAAAAGGAAGAAGGGAAGGCTGAGACGACGTTCTAAGGCTCAGATCAGAAGAGGAAGGTGTTGGAAGAGAAGCATACTGTCTGGTTATCAAGGTAGCTATGGTACTATGAAGATGGGCAGAGTAGAAGCACAACAGATTCTTATGGGAGAGTGTTCTTACTCAGCTTACATGGGAGAATCTGTAGAGAGCAGTGGGGTTATGAGGAAGCTAGAGACCAAAGGAGCGGATGAGCGTGTCACAAAGGAGGAATGGGATGAGTTTGTCAAGTATGTGTATGCTTTGGCTACGACCCGGAGACAGGGTGCTCCTGCCAAAGCATCCACATCCAACAAACCCATCATTGTTGATTCTGGAGCAAGTCATCACATGATTAGTGACAGAAGCTTAATGAGTGATGTAAAGAAAGCTACTGGGGGTGTGATGATAGCTAATGGTGATAGGATTCCTATAGAAGGAGTTGGAAAGCTCAAGCTATTTGATAAAGACTCAGATGCCTTCTACATGCCACAGTTTGCTTCAAATCTACTATCTGTAAGGAAAGCCACAATTGATCTTGGCTGTCAAGTAGTATTCAGGCCAGATGATGTTGAGTTCCAAGATTTGAAGACTGGAAGGGTCATTGGGAGAGGAGACAGCAAGAATAATCTATACCAGCTCCAATTGGCTAAGATTTCTAAACCCTTTGATTCTATGTGTTTGAGTAGTACTTATGAGAAGATTGATAGTATTACTTGGCATGCTAGATTGGGTCATCCTCATGCTCGTGCTATTGAATTGATAATTCCTAATATGTCATTTAATCACTTGGAGTGTGAAGCATGCATATTAGGAAAGCATTGTAGGACTGTTTTTCCAACATCAGAAACTACTTATGAGCATTGCTTTGATCTAGTTCATTCAGATGTGTGGACTGCTCCTTGTTTGTCTAGAGATAGCCAGAAGTACTTTGTGACATTCATTGATGAGAAGTCTAAGTATACTTGGCTTACATTGCTTCCATCTAAAGATAGGGTGCTAGAAGCATTTATGAACTTCCAAGCATATGTATCTAATCAATACAATGCTACTGTGAAGGTACTGAGATCAGATAATGGAGGTGAATACATCAGCAATGCCTTCAAGAGTCATCTAGCCAAGCATGGGATTGTGCATCAGACTAGCTGTCCTTATACACCACAGCAGAATGGTGTAGCTGAGAGGAAGAACAGGCACTTGATGGAGGTTGCTAGATCAATGATGTTTCATGCAAATGTCCCAAAACGTTTTTGGAGTGATGCTGTGCAGACTGCTTGCTATCTCATCAACCGGGTTCCAACCAAGATATTGAAGAATCTGTCTCCATTTGAAGTGTTGAACAAGAGCAAACCTGTCATTGATCACCTACGTGTCTTTGGGTGTGTGTGCTATGTCATGGTTCCAGGAGAGCAGAGAAACAAGCTGGGGGCAAAGAGTACTAAGGCTATGTTCATTGGTTACTCTATCACTCAGAAAGGGTACAAGTGCTATGATCCTGAAGCAAGGAGAGTGATGGTATCTAGAGAAGTGAAGTTTGTTGAAACAAAAGGTTATTATGAAGAAAAGGAGTGGGAAAATCTGAAGGATTTGTCTCAAGCTCCATCTGATAAGGCAACAATACTGAGAGTGTTGTTGGAGAAGCTCGGGATAGGGGTGTCCCAGGATCAGGAACCCGGCAGGAGAGAGTCTTCCAATCAGACTGGTGGAGCTGGAAGAACAACTCCTCTTGATCATGAGAGGGGGAATGGAACTGAATCTGGTGAGCAAGAGCAAAACCAAGAGGATTCAGGTCTTCATGATCAAGTTGAGAACAATGTTCAGTCTAGTGGAGAAGTGGATGAGGTTCAGTCTAGTGGAGAAGTAGATGAGGTTCAGTCTAGTGGAGAAGAACAGGTCGGACCGGCCAGTTCAGAAGAAGAGCAAGTGGAGCCGGCTAGTGTGCAAACTGAAGATCAGGTGCAAGCTTTGAGGAGGAGCACAAGGATAAAGAGGGATCCTTCCAACTGGGTAAACACGAGAGTGTACTACAATGCCCAGGCTGTGGAGCATCCTTCTCAAGCCGTGTGTTCCTTTGCTGAGTTTCCAGAGGAGCATTATGCCTTTATGATTAGTCTGGATGAGAGTTATGTGCCAAGGACTTATGAAGAAGCTATGTTAGACAAGGAATGGAAAGAATCAGTGGGAGCTGAAGCAGGTGCTATGATCAAGAATGATACATGGTATGAGAGTGAGCTGCCTAAGGGAAAGAAGGCTGTATCTAGTAGATGGATCTTCACAATCAAGTATCTAGCAAATGGACAGATTGATAGGAAGAAGACCAGACTGGTTGCAAGAGGATTTACACAAACCTATGGAGAGGATTACATTGATACCTTTGCACCAGTAGCTAAGCTGCACACAGTTCGGATTGTGTTGTCCATTGCAACAAACTTGGAGTGGGATTTGTGGCAGATGGATGTGAAGAATGCTTTCTTACAAGGTGAGCTAGAAGATGAGGTATACATGCTTCCTCCTCCTGGTCTTGAGCATCTAGTAAAACCAGGAAATGTTTTGAGATTGAAGAAGGCAATATATGGGCTGAAGCAGTCTCCTAGAGCTTGGTACAGAAAGCTGAGTACAACTCTCAATGGGAGAGGATTCAGGAAGTCTGAACTGGATCATACACTCTTCACTTTGGTTACTCCATCAGGGATCATTGTGATACTGGTATATGTGGATGATTTGATTATCACAGGGAGTGATAAGGCTGGGATTAAAGCCACTAAAGAGTTCCTCAAGTCTGTGTTTGATATCAAAGACTTGGGAGAGATGAAGTATTTCTTGGGGATTGAGATATGCAGATCCAAGGAGGGTTTGTTTATGTGTCAAAGGAAGTATACAATGGATATGTTGAAGGAGACTGATGTACTTGGAGGAAAGGTAGCCAAGACACCTCTTGAAGAGGGGTATAAGGTCTTACGTGAGGGGGAGGTTGAAGAGAACCAGTTGTTTGAGGATGCTAAGCTGTATAGGAAGATGGTTGGCAAGCTGATCTACTTGACCATCACCAGACCAGATATATGTTTTGCTGTGAACCAAGTGAGTCAGCATATGCAGGCACCAAAGGTCCATCACTGGAAGATGGTTGATAGGATACTGAGGTATCTGAGTGGGACGACTGGACAAGGGTTTGGATGGGTTGTAATGGCAGTACAGAAGTGGTTGGGTATTGTGATGCTGATTGGGCAGGAGATAGAGTGGACAGGAGATCAACTACTGGGTATTGTACATTCATTGGAGGAAACTTGGTTACTTGGAAGAGTAAGAAGCAGAAGGTTATCTCTTGTTCAAGTGCTGAAGCTGAGTATAGAGCCATGCTGAAGCTGACAAACGAGTTGGTGTGGATCAAGGGGATCTTGAAGCATCTAGAGATTGAGCAGAGTACTCCTATGACTATGCATTGTGACAATCAAGCAGCTATCCACATTGCCTCCAACTCAGTGTTTCATGAGAGAACAAAGCACATAGAGGTGGATTGTCATAAGGTGAGGCAGATGATTATCTTAGGAGTGATTCTGCCATGTTATACAAGAAGTGAAGATCAGCTTGCAGATGTGTTTACTAAGGCAGCGAGATTAAAGACAATGGAGTCCATACTATCCAGGCTTGGACTCATTGATCTTACTCCCAGGAGCTGAGCCCCTTAACCATGGAGTCTCCACTCTTTTTCCCTCATCAAAGTTTTATCCCAATGGGTTTTCTTTGGTGAGGTTTTTAATGAGGGAGGTCTTCATGGTTTCCAAGCTTGACTTGTTCCACATGGTCAAGCTTGAGGGGGAGTGTTGAGATGAGGTAATAAAGAGTGACTACATTGATAGAGAAAGAGGATTGAGACAGACAGTAACTTTGGAGTTACCACAGTAACTTTGGTTTTACTGTGGTAACTAAGTTAAAGCTTGGAAAGTTACCTTGGCTCACATTGGAGAGTAAGCCACGACCAAGAGCTGTATGGATAAGGGAGGAGCAGTCTGGATAAGGTTTCCTCACAGCTAGAGAGGCTGGAGACAGGCTGTAAAGTAGACAGCATCTAGTAAAAGATGCCAAAGGGATCAAGCATGTGAAGACTCCCATTGGCTGCTTTTGGATGGCTCTCTTTGACTACACATGCCCTGAACCTCTACCTTATCTATTGATTTCGAAATTGATTGTCTCTCTCATATAAGTATGTTGTAAACCTCATCTTTATTAATTAATGGAGTTTTGAGTCTCTCTCTTTATTCTCTCACTAAAATCTCTTAATCTCTTTAATCTTTTCATCTGATTATCTCTGATTATTTGAATCATGCTCTAATACACAAAAGTGTATAAGAGGATACTATGAGGAGAAGAATCAAGAAGATTTAAAGGATCTCACATCAGATAAGGCTGGAGTCTTAAGAATCATTTTGGAAGGTCTCGGTATCAAGATGAACCAGGACCAATCCACAAGAAGTGGAAGACAAGAAGAGAGCTCAACTGCACCAAGTGGAGCTGCTCAAACACCTCACCTTGATCATGAGGGGGGAAGTGAACCTGAAACTCAAGAAAATGGCCAAGAAGGAGTCGGCTTGAGTGAGGAAGGAGGAGAGTTCAACTCAGGTTCTCATCATCAAGGTGAGCAAGACCAAGGAGAGGAAGAACATCAGAGTGAAGCACAAGAACCGACTACACAAGATGAGCCGGTTCAAGAGCAAGAACAACCAGTATTGAGGAGAAGCACAAGGCTGAGAAAGGATCCTTCCTCTTGGGTAAACACGCGAGTGTACTACAATGCCCAAGCTGTGGAGCATCCTTCTCAAGTCGTGTGTTCATTTGCTCAATACCCTGAAGAACATTGCGCCTTCATGGTTAACTTGGATGAGAATTACATCCCAAGAAGCTATGAAGAAGCAATCATGGATAAAGAATGGAAGGAGTCAGTTGGAGCTGAGGCAGGCGCTATGATCAAGAATGATACATGGTATGAGATTGAGTTACCAAAAGGGAAGAAGGCTGTGACTAGTAGGTGGATATTCACAATCAAGTATAAGGCAGATGGAAAGATTGAGAGGAAGAAGTCAAGGCTGGTTGCAAGAGGTTTCACTCAAACTTATGGAGAAGATTACATAGAAACCTTTGCACCAGTAGCTAAACTACATACAATCCGGATTGTGTTAAGCTTGGCTGTGAATCTTGGATGGGGTTTATGGCAAATGGATGTGAAGAATGCATTCCTACAAGGAGAACTTGAGGATGAAGTGTATATGCATCCACCTCCAGGCCTGGAACACTTAGTGAAGAGAGGGAACGTGTTAAGATTGAAGAAAGCTATCTATGGGCTGAAGCAATCACCAAGAGCTTGGTACAACAAGCTGAGCACTACTCTCAATGGCCGAGGCTTCAAGAAGTCTGAACTAGATCACACCCTCTTCACTCTCACTACTCCCTCAGGTATGATTGCACTCCTTGTGTATGTTGATGATATCATTATCACAGGAAGTGATAAGGAGGGTATCATAGCAACCAAGGAGTTTCTTAAATCCATGTTTGAGATTAAAGACTTGGGAGAAATGAAATACTTTCTTGGAATTGAGATATGTAGATCCAAGGAAGGTTTGTTCATGTCCCAAAGGAAATATACACTTGATCTTTTGAAAGGTGCAGGTGCTTATGGAGGCAAGACAGCAAGGATGCCTATGGAGGATGGCTACAAAGTCCCACGAGAGGGGGAGATTGAAGACAGCAAGCCTTATCAGGATCCTAAACTCTATAGAAAACTAGTTGGCAAATTGATTTATCTTACCATAACTAGACCTGACATTTGCTTTGCTGTGAATCAGGTGAGTCAACACATGCAAGTGCCTAAGGAGCATCACTGGCGCATGGTAGAGAGGATCTTGATGTATCTCAACGGCTCACCTGATCAAGGAGTATGGATGGGCTGCAATGGAAGCACTGAAGTGGTGGGATACTGTGATGCGGATTGGGCTGGTGATAGAGCAGACAGGAGATCAACCACAGGCTATTGCACATTCATTGGAGGCAACTTGGTGACTTGGAAAAGTAAGAAGCAGAAGGTGGTGTCTTGCTCAAGTGCAGAAGCTGAGTATAGAGCTATGCTGAAGCTCACCAACGAGTTAGTATGGATCAAAGGCATCTTGAAGCATTTGGAGATTGATCAAGCCACACCAATGACCATGCATTGTGACAACCAAGCAGCTATCCACATTGCCTCCAACTCGGTGTTCCATGAGAGAACCAAGCACATTGAAGTTGATTGCCACAAGGTGAGGCAGATGATCATCCTAGGAGTTATCTTGCCATGCTACACAAGAAGTGAAGATCAGTTAGCGGATATGTTCATCAAGGCTGCAAGACAGAAGACAATGGAGTCCATTCACATACGGTTGGGCCTCATTGATCTTGGGAAGAGAAGGAGCTGATCCCCTTGGCTGTGAGGTCTTTACTCTTTTTCCCTTATCAAGGTTTTATCCCAATGGATTTTCCTTGGTAAGGTTTTTAATGAGGAAGATCTCATAGCTGTCCAAGCTTAGGCTTTCACAAAGCTAAGCTTGAGGGGGAGTGTTGAAATGAGTTGAGACGTTTGAGGTAAAGACACAAAGGAGTTGAGAACATAAAGAGAGCAAAGAGGTGAAGAGGAGGAATGGGTTGATCATCCGTACAAGGCCGTACAAGTGATCATCCGTACAAGGTAAAAGGGGTCAAAGTAACTATCCAAATAACTCCCATGTACTGAGCTTAAGTTACACTCGGCCAAGACCTTATCTGAACGTTGAGAGGATAAGGGAGACGCGGCTTGACAGCTAGGACAGGCTGGCAAGAGCTGGAAAGGAAGAGCATCTAGTCTTGGATCAAGAAGATGCTCCAAACGTGTGAAGACACTCATTGGCCGGTTCAAATTAAAGCTTAGGCTCCTCTTTGACTCTACATGCTTACTTAGCTTTATGATTTCGAAAACCCTAAGTGTATGGACCTATATATATGTAATCTCATCCCTTAATAAAGATTAGACAGTTCTAAACAATCTTTCTCTTTACTCATTTCACTATGATTCTCCATTAGTCTCTAAGTTGTCTCTTAATCTCTTATTCTCCTTCTTTAATCCTTTCTAAACTCAGATAATCCTTTACATTCCTAAAAGTCATAGGTTTGATTGGAACGACGAAGAAGCTGTCCTATTCCCAAACTGGGAAACTGGAATCACCTGATTTGAAAGTGGGATAACTTCTTCTTTCCAACTCCTATGAGATTTATTCAACTTCCTGGTGATTCTCCACCACTTTTTGTATCCAAATCAAGGTTCTCACAAAGTGATTCATCCTGGTTTGATTGGAACGACGATGAAGCTGTGCTATTCCCAAACTGGGAAACTGGAATCACCTGATTTGAAAGTGGGATAACTTCTTCATCCCAACTCCTATGAGATTTATTCAACTTCCTGGTGATTCTCCACCACTTTATGTATCCAAATCAAGCTTCTCACAAAGTGATTCATCCTGGTTTGATTGGAACGACGATGAAGCTGTGCTATTCCCAAACTGGGAAACTGTAATCACCTGATCTGAAAGTGGGATAACTTCTTCATCCCAACTCCTATGAGATTTATTTAACTTCCTGGTTATACTCCACCACTTTATGTATCAAAATAAAGCTTCTCACAAAGTGATTCATCCTGGTTTGATTGGAACGACGAAGAAGCTGTCCTATTCCCAAACTGGGAAACTGGAATCACCTGATTTGAAAGTGGGATAACTTCTTCTTGCCAACTCCTATGAGATTTATTCAACTTCCTGGTGATTCTCCACCACTTTATGTATCCAAATCAAGCTTCTCACAAAGTGATTCATCCTGGTTTGATTGGAACGACGAAGAAGCTGTCCTATTCCCAAACTGGGAAACTGGAATCACCTGATTTGAAAGTGGGATAACTTCTTCTTGCCAACTCCTATGAGATTTATTCAACTTCCTGGTGATTCTCCACCACTTTATGTATCCAAATCAAGCTTCTCACATAGTGATTCATCCTGGTTTGATTGGAACGACGAAGAAGCTGTCCTATTCCCAAACTGGGAAACTGGAATCACCTGATTTGAAAGTGGGATAACTTCTTCTTTCCAACTCCTATGAGATTTATTCAACTTCCTGGTGATTCTCCACCACTTTATGTATCCAAATCAAGCTTCTCACAAAGTGATTCATCCTGGTTTGATTGGAACGACGATGAAGTTGTGCTATTCCCAAACTGGGAAACTGGAATCACCTGATTTGAAAGGGGAATAACTTCTTCATCCCAACTCCTATGAGATTTATTCAACTTCCTGGTTATTCTCCACCACTTTATGTATCAAAATCAAGCTTCTCACAAAGTGATTCATCCTGGTTTGATTGGAACGACGAAGAAGCTGTCCTATTCCCAAACTGGGAAACTGGAATCACCTGATTTGAAAGTGGGATAACTTCTTCTTTCCAACTCCTATGAGATTTATTCAACTTCCTGGTGATTCTCCACAACTTTTTGTATCCAAATCAAGCTTCTCACAAAGTGATTCATCCTGGTTTGACTGGAACGACGATGAAGCTGTGCTATTCCCAAACTGGGAAACTGGAATCACCTGATTTGAAAGTGGGATAACTTCTTCATCCCAACTCCTATGAGATTTATTCAACTTCCTGGTGATTCTCCACCACTTTATGTATCAAAATCAAGCTTCTCAAAAAGTGATTCATCCTGGTTTGATTGGAACGACGAAGAAGCTGTATTTTTCCCAAACTGGGAAACTGGAATCACCTGATTTGAAAGTGGGATAACTTCTTCTTGCCAACTCCTATGAGATTTATTCAACTTCCTGGTGATTCTCCACCACTTTATGTATCCAAATCAAGCTTCTCACAAAGTGATTCATCCTGGTTTGATTGGAACGACGAAGAAGCTGTCCTATTCCCAAACTGGGAAACTGGAATCACCTGATTTGAAAGTGGGATAACTTCTTCTTTCCAACTCCTATGAGATTTATTCAACTTCCTGGTGATTCTCCACCACTTTATGTATCCAAATCAAGCTTCTCACAAAGTGATTCATTCTGGTTTGATTGGAACGACGAAGAAGCTGTCCTATTCCCAAACTGGAAAACTGGAATCACCTGATTTGAAAGTGGGATAACTGTTGAGTTGAGTTGAGTATAAGTGTGAAGCAAGTGAGGAGTTGAGACTAAGGAGATGAGTTGAAGCTTGGGAAGGTTTGGGCAAGGTCCGTACAAGTCCGTACAATCCGTACATGACCGTACACATGAAGATGGGTGAAACCTTGACAAGGGTAAAGAAGTTACTTGCGGTAACTTAGGTGAAGGGAAGGAACTTACCTGGATGCATCAGACCGTTTAGGGATAAGGTAGAGCGCGCCTTGACAGGCTGGAACAGCTGGAAAGGCAAGAGCATCTCGGTCCAAGATGCTAGATGCTCCGCGCATGTGGAGAAGCTAATTGGCTAGTCCAAATGAGCTTATCCTCTCCTGATTGACCTCACATGCTTTAGTCTTCTCTTGATTTCGAAAACCCTTGTATGCTCACACTATATATTGTAACTCATGTCCTTAATGAAAGATTAGACAGTTCTAAACAATCTTTCTCTTTACTCATTTCATCATGATTCTCCATTAGCCTCTAATCAGTCTCTTAAATCTCTTATTCTCTTCCTTAATCTTATTCTAAACTCAGATTAATCTTTATATTCCTAAAAGTCATATGGTATCAGAGCCAGGTTGATTACAATCTGAGTTCTTTGGTAGCTCTCTTAAAGATTCAAGGTTGAAATCTTTGAGAGGTCTAGTGAGTGCGTTGAAGGTTTCTTTTGTTGAACTGAAGAGAAGATGGAGCTTGTACAATGATAGGGCAAGCTCTAGAAGATGTCTAGAAGAGTTCAATCAAGCTTCAGAAGTGTTCTGAAGAAGTTATCTTGTGAAGATAAGTCTAGGAAAGACTTAGACTGATCATGTGAGGGCTTTGAAGGAGTTAGAGAGAAGATGGAAGTGTGGTGCAAAGATAGGGCCAAGTCCAGGAGGGACTTAGAAGAGTATTTGGGCGAGTGTGCAAACTTAGGGACTGGCTGTACGGATTTGGTACGGACGTTGTACGGACCGTACGGATCCGTACGGACCAAGACATCCCGAAAGTTCACCAGTCAACCATTTGAGCACATTTGAAGTTGGTGCAAAAATAGGGCACTGGTGAAACTCTTAAGAGAAGAAGACAAAGGAGAGGCTGGCGAGTGACAGGCTGGAAAGGAGAGTCTCTTGCTGTAAAGTAAAAGCAAAAGGAGACCATGTATCTAGCAAAAGAAGTGGGCAGATTCATGGGAGCCTTTAGCTAGCCAATAAGGAGCCAGCCTTCCCTTGACCAGATTCAAATGGACCAATTATCCATCAGGAACAGCACAGCCACGACCAAGACCATCTGTCCATCTCATCCATTCATTTAAATTCAAGTTATAACAGCCCTTAGATTTAGGTTTATGATTGCAAGTTGTAAAGAGCATATATAAGCTCATAAGTGATGTTTTGTAACTCTTAAGTGAGTAAGGGGTTTCCCTTCTCCTTCTCTAATCTGAAACACTTTCTTAGTCTCTCTAGTCTCTCATCCTGAATCTCTATACACGTTCTCAGTCTTGTTACTAATCTCTTAAACACTTAGACACACAAACACTCATCAAACTTCCTTTCTCTCAAATCGCTTCCAAGCTCTCTCTCTTTACCCATTTGGGTTTCATACACACATACAACCTGAGTACTCTTAAATCTCATATGGTATCAGAGCCAGGTTCATTAGAACTTGGTTCCAGCTTCTGCTAAGCTCAAAGCTCACTCCCATGCCATTTCCAAACCAAGAAGAAGCTTCATGGTCATTTGGCTGTTCAACCTCTTCAAGAAGAAGGTGTGCTCATCAATGGCGTCCAGAAGCTGTTCTTGGTCGTTCTCCACTCTCTCATGGTCGTCCTGAAGAAAGAAGGCCATTGGAAGCATGTCCAAGCCATTCCCATTCACTGTCCAAGAAGAAAGGTGAAAGCTTTCAACTTGTACCTGGTATGGCGACTCAAAAATGAAGAGAGGAGGTGTCTTAGGCATGGTGGGTTCAAGAGAAAGGTCCATGAAAGAAGGAGATGTAGGAGTTGACACCAACAGCTCGGATCTTCCCATGTACTAAGGAGTTTCAAGGAACTAACACTAGTTCCTTGGCTGTAAGGAAATCTCTTTCTCTTGTATAAAGCTTGAGTGTATGAACAGGTTGTGATGTTGTGATGTGATTGGAAACCTGAGGATTGTTTAAAAGATTGCTAAAATGAAGTTGCTTTAGAATCTGTCCCAGGATACTTTAAGAGTCTTGTTTGGGTATTGAAATTGTTTAGTATGCTTAGCTCCGGTTCATAGTGATGCTTGTTGTGATTAATTAAATCTGCTTGCATACATGGAGTGAAACCGAATTTGAAGCTGTTGCATATAGTCTTGTGGCTGTCTTACATTGAAGTATTAGATTCATGTCTAAGTACTGAGTAAAGAAGCTCTGAAGAGTGCCTAAGTAACTTGTCTTGAATCTGTTAGGATCTTACTTGTACTTAGAGATTTAGCTTGCAAAGAATAGGACTTGATAATGCCTTGTGTCTATCTGTTGCATTGCTTGTGATATTGGGAATCAAACTTGATAATTTATTAATCAAGATTTGACATCAATACTACTGAAAATGGTTAAATGCTTAATGTCAGTTCTAAATTAACTTGTCTTGTTAAGATGATAGATTATATTATCTAATCATGCTTGCTTTCATGAGTTAGAAACTGATTAAGATTAATGCATACTGCCTTGTATTGTTGCATTTAGATTAAAATCTAAGTTGCATAAAATTGCCTAAATACTTTGACTTGAATCTGATAAGGTCTTGCTTAGTATTTAGAGAATGGTTGCTTGCATAGATAAGAACTTGACATTGTCTTGATTCTATCTAATGTTATAAAGCTTGAGACATTGGTGATCAAACTTGATGAAGTCAAGGATTGATCCCAATGCAATTGTGACTTATCTTTGCTAGAGTTTGAGTGATGTTTCAGGTTCACAAAAGGTGTTCCTAGTTCATCATCAAATCCGAGTTGAAAGAGAAAGAATGATGCCCATTGTGTGTACAATGGAGAAGTGTTACAAAAAGGGAGAAGCACAGATGGTTGTAAAACTCACTGGTGTTCTTCTCCTTAACATTGCAAGTACCTGAAGAAGAAGCTAACTGGGTCTAGGCAGTGGCGTGCCTATTCAAGAGGGTGCTCAAACTAAGACAGAGCACTCTTGGCTGTGTGAAGAAGAAGGCTACTCTATGAAGGCGACTTCTATTGTGAGGTGATTGAAGAAGTAGCTGAAGCATCCACAAGCATTCCATCATGGTGGCAAATTCAGAAGGGTGATTGCAATAAGAGAAGAAGAAGAAGTGAGGATTCAAGTGGCAACGACCACTCCTCATCACCTTAAACAAGGGAGTAAACCTAGTCTCATCTATCTTAATATGTCTTGATAGGTTTATCTCCTGATTATACTATGTGCTTTTCCTAATTCCATTAAGAGTTTATAGCTTCTAAGTAGAATGTCTAGGCTAATTGCACTGAGATTGTTTTGCTGCTGCATTGTCTTATTAATAGTAAGTAATGTCTAGAGTCCCAGAATCTCATGTTCTGTTTATTGCATTGTCTTGAGTATTGTCATAGCTTGAATCTTCATGAATGTGTTGTAGAATTGAGTAGAATGTCTCTGCTGCTTGCATCATGATTGATAAGTTATTTTGCATACTTAGCATATCTCATACTGTCTAAGTTCAATCCTAGTGTTATCTGATGCTATTGCCTATGTTTAATCCATCAATGAAAGTCTTGCATCAATTAGAAATTGTCTAAGTTGCTTGCATCATTGGTTCTGATTGAAACTGTTGTGCAGAGCTTTAATATTACTCATGGATTGAACCTATTGCATTCATATAGCTAATGCTTTAAGATTGTGCATTCATGTAGTAATGCATTTAAAAATGAGCCTAAATTGCAAATGTACTGATATAAGCTTTGCATTTAGAGAACTGTATAGAACTTGCATTGTCATTGTTAGAAATTGAAATCTGCTTGTCTTGACTCAGTCCAGTTCTGATTGTTGCTATGCCATAGTTAAATCCATCAGTGATGTATTATAAGCAAATAGTAGTATGTCTAAGCTACTTGAATCATTGGCTTTGATAAAACTAGTGAGCATAAGCATGAATTGAGTCACTCTTGTCGTCTTGATTGCATAAGTATCATCTAGACTTGTGTTCCATTTGGATTGAATCTGTTTCATTCATATAGTTAGTGTGTAACCTAATGCATTCATCTATTGTTGCATTTAAAAAAAAAAAGAAGAAAACAAAACTGAATTGATTGTCTTTGCTTGATTGTCTTGATTGTCTAGCTTGTCTCAAGTATCCTATATTATTGTGGCATTGGTGATCAAACAGGATGGATAATCTTGGTTTGATCCCAATGGGATGATCTGATCTTGCATTGAGTTGTGGTGGTGTTAGGTACACAAGGAATGTGATACATGAAACTCGCCAACAACCAAGAATGTAAAGACAAAGATCTTGTGCCATTGCATATCATCACTAGGACATGTTAGTCCATAATCTACAGGAAGTGTAGTGTGATTGAGTATGCAATGAGAGATGGCCATTGCATAATACCATTGGACATATCTAGTCCTTAGTCTACAGGAAGTGTAGCATGGGTCATTATGCAATGAGAGGCGTGTCTTGTGAGACTCTCTATGGTGATTCAAACACCCTAATTCCTGGTTAAGGAAGAGAGAAAACTCACAAGAAGAAAGCTATCATAAAAGATGAAAGTTATTAGACCATGGAGATGCATAGGATCATCACAAGCTTAGCTCCTTCTAGTCTTGGTTCTAAGCTTGAGGGGGAGTCTTAATGCATATGATCCATGGTCAGTAACAAGTCTTTGCAAAGGCTTGGTGCAGCCCTGGAATGGCTGTCTCTCCCTGGATCACTTGAAGGGGCGTGGGTGGATGAAAGGTGATGGATATGGTCTTCTCCTTAGAACTATGGGATGCTATAAAGATGTTTTTTTCTGCTCCACAGACACAGGATCACCCTGCTTAGTGTCTAGGATGGATCACGGAGATAATCCTTGCAAACAGAGAATCAAAGACTCGATCTGTATCAAGGTTTGTGGATTGATGTGGGACACAAGAGAGATGGCTCGCCTCCTGATACTCCAAGGCTTCTGATCTGGATATGACACACCAAATCAGAGAACCCAAGCTGGATATTACACACCAGCTGAATTGAGAGAAAACTCAAAACAAAGAAGTTGAAAAAAATGTCGATTGATTGATCTCCATGCCAAAACGTGGCTACATATGTTAAAAGAATAAAACTGAAAACCCTAAATTTAAGCCAAGATGGTTTAATCTCCTAATCCAATTCGAAATTGGTTAATTTTAAATACTAATCTACCCAAATCTGGTTTACTCTAATTCCTAATTGTCTTTGGTTTAAATTAAATGAAAGCCCAATAAACTAAACCCATTACATTACAATTAAATCAAACCAACAAGCTGGTTCTTCTTTGGTTTATGATGGGCCACGACTTGAACTTGATTTGGAGTGTCTCCTAATGAACTTTAGATCCTCCACGTCCTGTTAGGCCAGCTAGAAAGCAAGTGGATCAAGATTCTGGCTGAAACTCTTTTTCTGGACCGAAAAAGCCTTATTTCGCCTAGATCCAAATGTAGCCCAATCCAGAAACTTTCTGACATGTTTTCCTTGTTCTCCATACATATTTGGACGAGGTGAATGGTCTCCATAGCTCCTGTTAAGCTCAGTTGGTTGAATCCTCTTTGTTCAAGCTGTTTCAAGGCAGTACCAACAGTTCTTCTCTTCTCTCTATCCAGAACCTCATAGATCATGCCAATAAGAGTATGATACTGTCCATTAAACTGCACCATGATCAGTGGTATAGCTGACCCATACATTGGCTTCAATCCATTGATTCCAATCCTGATCAGGATCACACCATCCCCTCCTCCTTTAAAAGGATTTGTCCTCAAATCCAAGCTCTGTAGGATGATAGAACCTTGATAATTTAACTCCAAAGTTCCTGACCTGGCCATGAGATATATCATCACCTCTCTAGTCCCTCCAGGAAGAAACACAAAGCTCTGCAGTCCTTCTTCATGTCTCAGCAACATCTTGGAACTTTCCTCACTGCATGTGGCTTCTAAGGCAGATGATTTCTCCACTTTGTTGAGTTTGCAGTTGAATGCTTCTCTCCAGGATGATCCTACCCACGTCCTTCTCATGAGCATGAGACAATGTACTCTCAGTTTAACATCCTTCTGGTCAGGTGGTCGTGTGGTTTGGTCCCCATACTCATCCTCCAGTTCTGGCTTTTCTTTAACCACCACCAGTTCCTGTTTATCTCTTCTCAGCTTGTTCTGGTCAGTTATGAACCTGATAAAGGACGTGTTACCTCCTGACTCTCCTTCATTATCTCTGCAAATAGTTTTTATCATACCATTCTCTCTCCCTTTAAAAAGATTTGACCACAAATCTTGTTTTTCAAGAGTGAAAGAACCTTGGAAATTGAGCTTGTATGCTGTTGCTTTCTGATCCAAAATTTGTTTATTTCTTCTAACCACACACAAGCTTCCTCCTG
Organism: Brassica rapa; assembly: GCF_000309985.2. Taxonomy (NCBI): domain Eukaryota; kingdom Viridiplantae; phylum Streptophyta; class Magnoliopsida; order Brassicales; family Brassicaceae; genus Brassica; species Brassica rapa. The sequence continues at coordinate 41,908 of NW_022610113.1, forward strand.
GTTCAAAAACAACTTGTTGCAGGCCCTTAACAACTCTCAGATGTTCCACTAAGCTGAGCTGAAGACATACCAAAGGTCTGATTAGTAACTCACAAGCTAAAGACTTAAAGTTATCACCTTGCTCAACAGTAGGAAGAACCAATTCAAGAGCTTTAGATGACCCTCCAGGAACTTTTTCTTCTTGTTTTATTTGATCAGGCACGTGGCCACACTCAGCTTCTGCAACTTCTGCCTCCTCCTCTAGTTTTAAACAAAGAGTTGTTGGTTCTGGTTCAGTTTTATGACTCTCCTCAATCTGTTTTATTGGAGAAGCTAATATAGAAGCTTGCAGCTTTTCCTCCTCTTGTTTCAATGATAGAACAGGAACCACAGATCTTCTCTCAGCCGGTTTTAATGGCAATTCAGACCAATAGGCAGGCTGATCTAAAGTAGTAAGCTTTGTTGCTGCTTCTGGTTTTAGTTTTGGAAGTTTCCACTGCGAGACAAACCTCTTCTTCATCAAGGTCTTCATCTCCACCCATGAAATAATTTGTGGTTTTTTTTCAAATCTCCTAGTCTGAGAAACCCTCTGCCACCATGAGAATGCACTTCCACAGAGTCCATTGACTGCTAGACATACCTTTTTCTTTTCAGTGTAGTATAGGAGTCCAAAGAGAAACTCCATCTTCTTTTCCCAATCAAGGTATGCCTCTGTATCAATCTTCCCATAGAAGAATGAAATTGTAAGCTCTTCTTCATATCCAGACATAGAATACAGTTTGTTAACTGATAGATTTCGTGCTCCCTTGTTAAAGCTTCAAACCCTAACCCTCAAGAGGCTCTGATACCACTTGGTGCAGCCCTGGAATGGCTGTCTCTCCCTGGATCACTTGAAGGGGCGTGGGTGGATGAAAGGTGATGGATATGGTCTTCTCCTTAGAACTATGGGATGCTATAAAGATGTTTTTTTCTGCTCCACAGACACAGGATCACCCTGCTTAGTGTCTAGGATGGATCACAGAGATAATCCTTGCAAACAGAGAATCAAAGACTCGATCTGTATCAAGGTTTGTGGATTGATGTGGGACACAAGAGAGATGGCTCGCCTCCTGATACTCCAAGGCTTCTGATCTGGATATGACACACCAAATCAGAGAACCCAAGCTGGATATTACACACCAGCTGAATTGAGAGAAAACTCAAAACAAAGAAGTTGAAAAAAATGTCGATTGATTGATTTTTTTCATGCCAAAACGTGGCTACATATGTTAAAAGAATAAAACTGAAAACCCTAAATTTAAACCAAGATGGTTTAATCTCCTAATCCAATTCGAAATTGGTTAATTTTAAATACTAATCTACCCAAATCTGGTTTACTCTAATTCCTAATTGTCTTTGGTTTAAATTAAATGAAAGCCCAATAAACTAAACCCATTACATTGCAATTAAATCAAACCAACAAGCTGGTTCTTCTTTGGTTTATGATGGGCCACGACTTGAACTTGATTTGGAGTGTCTCCTAATGAACTTTAGATCCTCCACGTCCTGTTAGGCCAGCTAGAAAGCAAGTGGATCAAGATTCTGGCTGAAACTCTTTTTTGGACCGAAAAAGCCTTATTTCGCCTAGATCCAAATGTAGCCCAATCCAGAAACTTTCTGACATGTTTTCCTTGTTCTCCATACATATTTGGACGAGGTGAATGGTCTCCATAGCTCCTGTTAAGCTCAGTTGGTTGAATCCTCTTTGTTCAAGCTGTTTCAAGGCAGTACCAACAGTTCTTCTCTTCTCTCTATCCAGAACCTCATAGATCATGCCAATAAGAGTATGATACTGTCCATTAAACTGCACCATGATCAGTGGTATAGCTGACCCATACATTGGCTTCAATCCATTGATTCCAATCCTGATCAGGATCACACCATCCCCTCCTCCTTTAAAAGGATTTGTCCTCAAATCCAAGCTCTGTAGGATGATAGAACCTTGATAATTTAACTCCAAAGTTCCTGACCTGGCCATGAGATATATCATCACCTCTCTAGTCCCTCCAGGAAGAAACACAAAGCTCTGCAGTCCTTCTTCATGTCTCAGCAACATCTTGGAACTTTCCTCACTGCATGTGGCTTCTAAGGCAGATGATTTCTCCACTTTGTTGAGTTTGCAGTTGAATGCTTCTCTCCAGGATGATCCTACCCACGTCCTTCTCATGAGCATGAGACAATGTACTCTCAGTTTAACATCCTTCTGGTCAGGTGGTCGTGTGGTTTGGTCCCCATACTCATCCTCCAGTTCTGGCTTTTCTTTAACCACCACCAGTTCCTGTTTATCTCTTCTCAGCTTGTTCTGGTCAGTTATGAACCTGATAAAGGACGTGTTACCTCCTGACTCTCCTTCATTATCTCTGCAAATAGTTTTTATCATACCATTCTCTCTCCCTTTAAAAAGATTTGACCACAAATCTTGTTTTTCAAGAGTGAAAGAACCTTGGAAATTGAGCTTGTATGCTGTTGCTTTCTGATCCAAAATTTGTTTATTTCTTCTAACCACACACAAGCTTCCTCCTGGTTCAAAAACAACTTGTTGCAGGCCCTTAACAACTCTCAGATGTTCCACTAAGCTGAGCTGAAGACATACCAAAGGTCTGATTAGTAACTCACAAGCTAAAGACTTAAAGTTATCACCTTGCTCAACAGTAGGAAGAACCAATTCAAGAGCTTTAGATGACCCTCCAGGAACTTTTTCTTCTTGTTTTATTTGATCAGGCACGTGGCCACACTCAGCTTCTGCAACTTCTGCCTCCTCCTCTAGTTTTAAACAAAGAGTTGTTGGTTCTGGTTCAGTTTTATGACTCTCCTCAATCTGTTTTATTGGAGAAGCTAATATAGAAGCTTGCAGCTTTTCCTCCTCTTGTTTCAATGATAGAACAGGAACCACAGATCTTCTCTCAGCCGGTTTTAATGGCAATTCAGACCAATAGGCAGGCTGATCTAAAGTAGTAAGCTTTGTTGCTGCTTCTGGTTTTAGTTTTGGAAGTTTCCACTGCGAGACAAACCTCTTCTTCATCAAGGTCTTCATCTCCACCCATGAAATAATTTGTGGTTTTTTTTCAAATCTCCTAGTCTGAGAAACCCTCTGCCACCATGAGAATGCACTTCCACAGAGTCCATTGACTGCTAGACATACCTTTTTCTTTTCAGTGTAGTATAGGAGTCCAAAGAGAAACTCCATCTTCTTTTCCCAATCAAGGTATGCCTCTGTATCAATCTTCCCATAGAAGAATGGAATTGTAAGCTCTTCTTCATATCCAGACATAGAATACAGTTTGTTAACTGATAGATTTCGTGCTCCCTTGTTAAAGCTTCAAACCCTAACCCTCAAGAGGCTCTGATACCACTTGGTGCAGCCCTGGAATGGCTGTCTCTCCCTGGATCACTTGAAGGGGCGTGGGTGGATGAAAGGTGATGGATATGGTCTTCTCCTTAGAACTATGGGATGCTATAAAGATGTTTTTTTCTGCTCCACAGACACAGGATCACCCTGCTTAGTGTCTAGGATGGATCACGGAGATAATCCTTGCAAACAGAGAATCAAAGACTCGATCTGTATCAAGGTTTGTGGATTGATGTGGGACACAAGAGAGATGGCTCGCCTCCTGATACTCCAAGGCTTCTGATCTGGATATGACACACCAAATCAGAGAACCCAAGCTGGATATTACACACCAGCTGAATTGAGAGAAAACTCAAAACAAAGAAGTTGAAAAAAATGTCGATTGATTGATCTCCATGCCAAAACGTGGCTACATATGTTAAAAGAATAAAACTGAAAACCCTAAATTTAAGCCAAGATGGTTTAATCTCCTAATCCAATTCGAAATTGGTTAATTTTAAATACTAATCTACCCAAATCTGGTTTACTCTAATTCCTAATTGTCTTTGGTTTAAATTAAATGAAAGCCCAATAAACTAAACCCATTACATTACAATTAAATCAAACCAACAAGCTGGTTCTTCTTTGGTTTATGATGGGCCACGACTTGAACTTGATTTGGAGTGTCTCCTAATGAACTTTAGATCCTCCACGTCCTGTTAGGCCAGCTAGAAAGCAAGTGGATCAAGATTCTGGCTGAAACTCTTTTTCTGGACCGAAAAAGCCTTATTTCGCCTAGATCCAAATGTAGCCCAATCCAGAAACTTTCTGACATGTTTTCCTTGTTCTCCATACATATTTGGACGAGGTGAATGGTCTCCATAGCTCCTGTTAAGCTCAGTTGGTTGAATCCTCTTTGTTCAAGCTGTTTCAAGGCAGTACCAACAGTTCTTCTCTTCTCTCTATCCAGAACCTCATAGATCATGCCAATAAGAGTATGATACTGTCCATTAAACTGCACCATGATCAGTGGTATAGCTGACCCATACATTGGCTTCAATCCATTGATTCCAATCCTGATCAGGATCACACCATCCCCTCCTCCTTTAAAAGGATTTGTCCTCAAATCCAAGCTCTGTAGGATGATAGAACCTTGATAATTTAACTCCAAAGTTCCTGACCTGGCCATGAGATATATCATCACCTCTCTAGTCCCTCCAGGAAGAAACACAAAGCTCTGCAGTCCTTCTTCATGTCTCAGCAACATCTTGGAACTTTCCTCACTGCATGTGGCTTCTAAGGCAGATGATTTCTCCACTTTGTTGAGTTTGCAGTTGAATGCTTCTCTCCAGGATGATCCTACCCACGTCCTTCTCATGAGCATGAGACAATGTACTCTCAGTTTAACATCCTTCTGGTCAGGTGGTCGTGTGGTTTGGTCCCCATACTCATCCTCCAGTTCTGGCTTTTCTTTAACCACCACCAGTTCCTGTTTATCTCTTCTCAGCTTGTTCTGGTCAGTTATGAACCTGATAAAGGACGTGTTACCTCCTGACTCTCCTTCATTATCTCTGCAAATAGTTTTTATCATACCAGGCTTCTACAAGGATCATCAACCGGACCAAGATAGTGGCGTGTCTAGGCAAGAGGCTGTTCAGAGCAGTCTTGGCGAGTGAAGAAGAACGCTCTCCATCAATGCGGCTTCAATGAGAGGTGATTGAGGAGAAGCTGATGAATCCATTCTGCCTTTCCAAGAAGTTGGTGATGCCATGAAGATGGTGCATTGACCGAGTTAGGAAACTCACAAAAACACAAGGGAAGTTCCCTTAGACTTTTAAAACCTTTTTATTCATCTTATTCATTGCTTGTGCTTGAAAAGATACGTAAAATGATTATGATTGAATTGTGAGATTGTGTGCATCAAGTGTGATGCAGGATATTCATTTTCTTGTTTTTGATAGGTACTGATGCACCTTTGGGATAATGTATCAGGTACCATTGCTTGAGCCTCACTAAAGGTGTTCCTGGTCATTTCTAGCTTCTCTAAGGTGGCTGTGAAGTCTGTTGAGAGGGGGAGATTCAAACCAGTTCTATGAAGAGGGAAAGCCGTGTGTGAAGTGTTGATCAACCTCACTGGTGTTTTGAAGATGATCTGGTCGTGTCCTAGCTTCTCTAAGATGGCTGAGAAGTCAGTTGAGAGGGGGAGACTTCAAACCGGTTCCATGAAGAGGTGAAGCTGAAGTGTGCGCAAAGCTGTGAAGAGTTGCTGCACCTATTAGGCCGTGATCCAGAGCTTCTTGTGTCCAGCCACACTGGTTCTAAGGCACAAGAGCTCACTGGCCAATCCCTAGGCTTTGGAGAGCTCTACTCTTTTTCCCTTGCAAGGTTTTGTCCCAATGGGTTTTCCTTATAAGGTTTTTAATGAGGGAGACTCTTCAGAGTTCCAAGCTTGGCTTAGGATCTCCTAAAGTCAAGCTTGAGGGGGAGTGTTGAACTGAAGAGAAGATGGAGCTTGTACAATGATAGGGCAAGCTCTAGAAGATGTCTAGAAGAGTTCAATCAAGCTTCAGAAGTGTTCTGAAGAAGTTATCTTGTGAAGATAAGTCTAGGAAAGACTTAGACTGATCATGTCAGCGCTTTGAAGGAGTTAGAGAGAAGATGGAAGTGTGGTGCAAAGATAGGGCCAAGTCCAGGAGGGACTTAGAAGAGTATTTGGGCGAGTGTGCAAACTTAGGGACTGGCTGTACGGATTTGGTACGGACGTTGTACGGACCGTACGGATCCGTACGGACCGAGACATCCCAAAAGTTCACCAGTCAACCATTTGAGCACATTTGAAGTTGGTGCAAAAATAGGGCACTGGTGAAACTCTTAAGAGAAGAAGACAAAGGAGAGGCTGGCGAGTGACAGGCTGGAAAGGAGAGTCTCTTGCTGTAAAGTAAAAGCAAAAGGAGACCATGTATCTAGCAAAAGAAGTGGGCAGATTCATGGGAGCCTTTAGCTAGCCAATAAGGAGCCAGCCTTCCCTTGACCAGATTCAAATGGACCAATTATCCATCAGGAACAGCACAGCCACGACCAAGACCATCTCTCCATCTCATCCATTCATTTAAATTCAAGTTATAACAGCCCTTAGATTTAGGTTTATGATTGCAAGTTGTAAAGAGCATATATAAGCTCATAAGTGATGTTTTGTAACTCTTAAGTGAGTAAGGGGGTTTCCCTTCTCCTTCTCTAATCTGAAACACTTTCTTAGTCTCTCTAGTCTCTCATCCTGAATCTCTATACACGTTCTCAGTCTTGTTACTAATCTCTTAAACACTTAGACACACAAACACTCATCAAACTTCCTTTCTCTCAAATCGCTTCCAAGCTCTCTCTCTTTACCCATTTGGGTTTCATACACACATACAACCTGAGTACTCTTAAATCTCATATCTTTGAAGTTCCAAGCTCAAGGTCGACTCTTTGTGACTTGGTGATACTTTGAGGGTTCATTTGAGGACTCAAGAGTGAAGGTGTGTTCTGGAGAGCTGCGTGAGTTCTCAGTACAAGATCTAGTCATTTGTTCATGTTGAACTGAAGAGAAGATGGAGCTTGTACAATGATAGGGCAAGCTCTAGAAGATGTCTAGAAGAGTTCAATCAAGCTTCAGAAGTGTTCTGAAGAAGTTATCTTGTGAAGATAAGTCTAGGAAAGACTTAGACTGATCATGTGAGGGCTTTGAAGGAGTTAGAGAGAAGATGGAAGTGTGGTGCAAAGATAGGGCCAAGTCCAGGAGGGACTTAGAAGAGTATTTGGGCGAGTGTGCAAACTTAGGGACTGGCTGTACGGATTTGGTATGGACGTTGTACGGACCGTACGGATCCGTACGGACCGAGACATCCCGAAAGTTCACCAGTCAACCATTTGAGCACATTTGAAGTTGGTGCAAAAATAGGGCACTGGTGAAACTCTTAAGAGAAGAAGATAAAGGAGAGGCTGGCGAGTGACAGGCTGGAAAGGAGAGTCTCTTGCTGTAAAGTAAAAGCAAAAGGAGACCATGTATCTAGCAAAAGAAGTGGGCAGATTCATGGGAGCCTTTAGCTAGCCAATAAGGAGCCAGCCTTCCCTTGACCAGATTCAAATGGACCAATTATCCATCAGGAACAGCACAGCCACGACCAAGACCATCTCTCCATCTCATCCATTCATTTAAATTCAAGTTATAACAGCCCTTAGATTTAGGTTTATGATTGCAAGTTGTAAAGAGCATATATAAGCTCATAAGTGATGTTTTGTAACTCTTAAGTGAGTAAGGGGGTTTCCCTTCTCCTTCTCTAATCTGAAACACTTTCTTAGTCTCTCTAGTCTCTCATCCTGAATCTCTATACACGTTCTCAGTCTTGTTACTAATCTCTTAAACACTTAGACACACAAACACTCATCAAACTTCCTTTCTCTCAAATCGCTTCCAAGCTCTCTCTCTTTACCCATTTGGGTTTCATACACACATACAACCTGAGTACTCTTAAATCTCATATCTTTGAAGTTCCAAGCTCAAGGTCGACTCTTTGTGACTTGGTGATACTTTGAGGGTTCATTTGAGGACTCAAGAGTGAAGGTGTGTTCTGGAGAGCTGCGTGAGTTCTCAGTACAAGATCTAGTCATTTGTTCATGTTGAACTGAAGAGAAGATGGAGCTTGTACAATGATAGGGCAAGCTCTAGAAGATGTCTAGAAGAGTTCAATCAAGCTTCAGAAGTGTTCTGAAGAAGTTATCTTGTGAAGATAAGTCTAGGAAAGACTTAGACTGATCATGTGAGGGCTTTGAAGGAGTTAGAGAGAAGATGGAAGTGTGGTGCAAAGATAGGGCCAAGTCCAGGAGGGACTTAGAAGAGTATTTGGGCGAGTGTGCAAACTTAGGGACTGGCTGTACGGATTTGGTATGGACGTTGTACGGACCGTACGGATCCGTACGGACCGAGACATCCCGAAAGTTCACCAGTCAACCATTTGAGCACATTTGAAGTTGGTGCAAAAATAGGGCACTGGTGAAACTCTTAAGAGAAGAAGATAAAGGAGAGGCTGGCGAGTGACAGGCTGGAAAGGAGAGTCTCTTGCTGTAAAGTAAAAGCAAAAGGAGACCATGTATCTAGCAAAAGAAGTGGGCAGATTCATGGGAGCCTTTAGCTAGCCAATAAGGAGCCAGCCTTCCCTTGACCAGATTCAAATGGACCAATTATCCATCAGGAACAGCACAGCCACGACCAAGACCATCTCTCCATCTCATCCATTCATTTAAATTCAAGTTATAACAGCCCTTAGATTTATTTTTATGATTGCAAGTTGTAAAGAGCATATATAAGCTCATAAGTGATGTTTTGTAACTCTTAAGTGAGTAAGGGGGTTTCCCTTCTCCTTCTCTAATCTGAAACACTTTCTTAGTCTCTCTAGTCTCTCATCCTGAATCTCTATACACGTTCTCAGTCTTGTTACTAATCTCTTAAACACTTAGACACACAAACACTCATCAAACTTCCTTTCTCTCAAATCGCTTCCAAGCTCTCTCTCTTTACCCATTTGGGTTTCATACACACATACAACCTGAGTACTCTTAAATCTCATATGGTATCAGAGCCAGGTTCATTAGAACTTGGTTCTATGAGATTAAGAGATCCTTAGAGTAATCAGAATAAGGAGAGTGTTTAAGAAGTGATTAAGAGAAGTTTGTGAAAGATTAAGTGATTAGATAGAGCCGTTTAGAGTCTAAGAGATAATCATAGTGTCTAAGAGATTAGAGAGGCTCGAACTGAATGATCTTATTAATGAGTGAGGTTACATATTTATATGGAAAGCATAAGGGTTTACAAGAGGCGAAATGGGCACTATTGAAGCATGTAGAGTCAAGGTTGCTTTCCGGATGATTGGATGATAAGGCTCACACGCTTTGCCTCTTTACAGCCTGTTCCAGCCTGGCACGCTCTTCCCTTATCCACTCAACGGTCTGATCCCTTCTCCTTAAGCTCCCAAGGTAACATTTCCTTGTTACCGTTTCACTTGGTCGAGTTGGGTAAGTTTTGATCGCGGCCATTGGTACGGACGGTACGGCCATGTACGGCCTTGTACGGCCGTCCGTACCATTCACACCAAAACCCCCTAAGCTTCTCCATCTCTTCTCCTCTTCAACTCCTCTTCTCTCCATACCAATATAATCAACTCAACTCAACACTCCCCCTCAAGCTTAGCTTTGTTTAAGCCTAAGCTTGGAAAGCTACAAGATCTTCCTCATTAAAAACCTCACCAAAGAAAACCCAATGGGATAAAACTTTGATGAGGGAAAAAGAGTAAAGACCTTGCAGCTAAGGGGATTAGCTCCTTCTCTTCCCAAGATCTATGAGTCCCAATCTGATGTGAATGGACTCCATAGTCTTTTGCCTTGCAGCCTTGGTGAACACATCCGCTAGCTGATCTTAACTCCTTGTATAGCATGGCAAGATCACCCCTAGCACAATCATCTGTCTCACCTTGTGGCAATCAACTTCAATGTGCTTGGTCCTCTCATGAAACACCGAGTTGGATGCAATGTGGATGGCAGCTTGATTGTCACAATGCATTGTCATTGGAGTTGCTTGATCAATCTCCAAGTGCTTCAAGATGCCTTTGATCCATACCAACTCATTGGTAAGCTTCAGCATGGCTCTATACTCGGCTTCTGCACTTGAACATGACACTACCTTCTGCTTCTTGCTCTTCCAAGTCACCAAGTTGCCTCCAATGAATGTGCAATAGCCTGTGGTTGATCTCCTGTCTGCTCTATCACCAGCCCAATCCGCATCACAGTATCCCACCACTTCAGTGCTTCCATTGCAGCCCATCCATACTCCTTGATCAGGTGAGCCGTTGAGATACATCAAGATCCTCTCCACCATGCGCCAATGATGTTCCTTAGGTACTTGCATGTGTTGACTCACCTGATTCACAGCAAAACAAATGTCAGGTCTAGTTATAGTAAGATAAATCAATTTGCCAACTAGTTTTCTATAGAGTTTAGGATCCTGATAAGGTTTGCTGTCTTCAATCTCCCCCTCTCGTGGGACTTTGTAGCCATCCTCCATAGGCATCCTTGCTGTCTTGCCACCATAAGCACCTGCACCTTTCAAAAGATCAAGTGTATACTTCCTTTGAGACATGAACAAACCTTCCTTGGATCTACATATCTCAATTCCAAGGAAGTATTTCATTTCTCCCAAGTCTTTAATCTCAAACATGGATTTAAGAAACTCCTTGGTTGCTATGATACCTTCCTTATCACTCCCTGTGATAATGATATCATCAACATACACAAGGAGAGCAATCATACCTGAGGGAGTAGTGAGTGTGAAGAGGGTGTGATCTAGTTCAGACTTCTTGAAGCCTCGGCCATTCAGAGTAGTGCTCAACTTGTTGTACCAAGCTCTTGGTGATTGCTTCAGCCCATAGATAGCTTTCTTCAGTCTTAACACATTCCCTCTCTTCACTAAGTGTTCAAGGCCTGGAGGTGGATGCATATACACTTCATCCTCAAGTTCACCTTGTAGAAATGCATTCTTCACATCCATTTGCCATAACCCCCATCCAAGATTCACAGCCAAGCTTAGTACAATTCGGATTGTGTGTAGTTTAGCTACTGGTGCAAAGGTTTCTATGTAATCTTCTCCATAAGTTTGAGTGAAACCTCTTGCAACTAGCCTTGACTTCTTCCTCTCAATCTTTCCATCCGCTTTGTACTTGATTGTGAATATCCATCTACTGGTCACAGCCTTCTTCCCTTTTGGTAACTCACTTTCATACCATGTATCATTCTTGATCATAGCTCCTGCCTCAGCTCCAACTGATTCCTTCTATTCTGTATCCATGATTGCTTCTTCATAGCTTCTTGGGATGTAGTTCTCATCTAAGTTAACCATGAAGGCACAATGTTCTTCTGGATACTGAGCAAAGGAGCACACGGCTTGAGAAGGATGCTCCACAGCTTGGGCATTGTAGTACACTCTCGTGTTTACCCAGCTAGAAGGATCCTTCCTTATCCTTGTACTCCTTCTTAGTGGCTGCACAACCGGTTCTTCTTCCTGTTGTTCTTCTACCACTTCATCTTGAGAAGGTGTTGTTTGCCTCACACCATGATCATGACCATGACCATCAGAGCCTATGCTCTCTTCTCCTTCATTCTCTACTCCTCCTTCATCCTGGTTAGTCTCTTGCATAGGTTCCTCATGCTCTTCTCCTCCCTCATGATCAAGGTGGGATGGTGAACCCACTTCAGGAGGTGTAGTTGCGTGATTCCTTGGATCCTGGGATGTACTGATTCCAAGACCTTCAAGGATGATCCGCAAGGTGGTTGCCTTGTCTGATGTTAAGTCCTTCAGGTCTTCTTGGTTCTTTTCTTCATAGTATCCTCTATCTTCCAAGAACTTCACATCTCTAGATACAAGTACTCTCCTTGCTATAGGATCATAGCATTTGTATCCTTTTGTGTAGCTGAGTATCCTATGAACACAGCCTTGGTACTTCTTGCTTCTAGCTTGTTGATCATCTCTCCTGGTTTGAGTACAAAGCATAGGCATCCAAAGACTCGCAAGTAATCAAGTGCTGGTTTGTACCTGTTCAGAACTTCAAATGGAGCCTTCTCATTCAGAACCTTGGTTGGAGTTCTGTTGATCAAGTAACAAGCAGTGGCAACCGCATCACTCCAAAATCTTTTTGGGACATTACTCTGAAACATAAGTGACCTTGCCACTTCCATGAGATGCCTATTCTTCCTCTCAGCCACTCCATTTTGCTGTGGAGTATACGGACAGCTTGTTTGATGTAGGATCCCATGCTGTGATAGGTGTTGCTTGAATGCATGACTTGTGTACTCTCCTCCATTATCTGATCTCAAAATTTTAATCCTGGCATGATAATGGTTAGTTACATAAGTTTGAAAGTTCCTAAATGCATCAAGTACCCTATCTTTGGTCTGAATTAAGGTTAACCAGGTGTATTTGGATTTTTCGTCAATGAATGTGACAAAGTACTTATAACTATCTCTAGATAAGCAAGGAGCAGTCCACACATCTGAATGAATTAGATCAAAGCAATTATCATAAACAGTAGTAGACTTTTGAAACACAGTTCTACAATGCTTGCCTAAAATACAAGCTTCACAATCTTTGTTCTCAAACACAACACCTGGTACCATTAAGTTCAAAGCTTTAACATGAGGGTGTCCTACTCTAGCATGCCACAATGCATTTTTATTCAATAAAGAAGCAGAAGTAAATGAACAACTATAATCAGGAACAGAAGTGAGCTCTTCAAGCATATAGAGGTCTCCCTTAGTCACTCCTTTCCCAATCAATCTGCTGCTCTCAATATCCTGAAACTTCACATCATTAGGACTAAAGATAACATTGCATTGTAAATCATTAGTACATTTCTTCACAGATAATAGGTTTGATGTGAATTCAGGCATGTAAAAGGCTCTAGATTCTTTGTTAAACAACTTAAGCTTTCCTATTCCTCTAATAGGTATCTTATCCCCATTTGCTATCATCACATGCCCATGCGTAGGTTCTATATCTTTAATCAAGTTCTCATCACTTATCATATGATGTGATGCACCAGAATCAACAATCAATGGTTTACCTACTTGTTTAGCATTAAGACATAGATTACTAAGCAATGGATGCATCCTATCAGTTCTAGCAATGTGAGCAGTTCTATACTCATGCCTAGCTTCTAACCGTTCTACTAGTTCTCTAATCAAGTGATCATCCTTGTATGCAATCATAGAGGCTCCAAAGGAATAACCATAAGTGTTACCGTTTTCCTTTAGCATTTTGAAGAGAGCATCAAGGTCTGATCTCTTGATGTAGTCATCATTGCTGCGTGAGCTTGAGGCGCCTGTGTAAGCCACCAGAGACTTCCCATTCCCATCATTGCCTCCAAGCCCATCCGCTTCACTCGCCTTGCTGGTACCAGCTCCATTTGAACCTTCAGTCACATTTGCCCTTCCCTCACGCTCCTTCATGAACTTGGCCGGCTTGAGGTGTGGGTGTAGTATCCAGCATTGGCTCTTCTTATGACCATGCTTCTTGCAATGATCACAGTTGCCATTGAACTTCCTGTCCTCATACTTCCCGTGAGATGCCTTGTTTGCTTGTGGAGCCTCGGTTGAGTCCTCATGAGCTGCTTGATTGGCAAGAGAGAGCTCCCCCTTTCCTCCAAACAACCCCATAGATCCCTGCTCCCTTTGGATTTGCGCACATACCTCCTCAAGGTCCGGAAGCTTATCTGACCTTAGCATGTGCTGGATGAGGTGAGTGTAGGCCGGGTTCAGTGTGAGAAGCAACCCAAAGACCTTGTCTTGCTCGCGCCTCTCATTCAACTGATCTGGATCAGTTGTGCTCGGCCTCAGCATCTCCAGCTCTGACCATAAGGACCTGAACCTCCCCAAATGCTTAGTGAACTCCATGTCCTCTTGTGCAAGACGGTTGATCGCTAGCTTTACTTCAAACACACGGCTGAGGTTGGAAATGTTCCCATATACCTTCTTCAGCGTGTCCCGCAGCTCCTTGGCTGATTCACAGTAGCTGTAGGCATCCAAGATAGCTGGGTCCAAGGATGCGTGTAGAACCGTCATCACCAGCATGTCTTCTTGTTGCCATTTCTCCACAGCCGCTTCATTGGAGACCTCTTCTTGATCTCCTCCCTGAGTAATGAGTTTCGGAGCCTCCCCTGTTGTGATGTGCCCCCACAAACCCTTACTTCCCACCGCAGTCTTCACCATCCGAGACCACACAAGGTAGTTGCTACCTTTGAAAGTAACCGCTACCTTCATCCTCATGTTCATCCCATGTTCCATCTTTGCTTGACTTGAAAACTTGAATCTTGAATCTCGTACACACCAACCTTGAGTCTAGAATCACGCAAACACACAGAACGTAGCACAGCTTCAACTAGAACGTATCACGGCTTCAACACCTTCAAGGCTACTCGCGTGTAGCTTCAAAGCCGTTTAGCTTGTAACTCTCTAAAGATCAAACCCCAAATTCAAATGAACCTGGCTCTGATACCATATGAGATTAAGAGATCCTTAGAGTAATCAGAATAAGGAGAGTGTTTAAGAAGTGATTAAGAGAAGTTTGTGAAAGATTAAGTGATTAGATAGAGCCGTTTAGAGTCTAAGAGATAATCATAGTGTCTAAGAGATTAGAGAGGCTCGAACTGAATGATCTTATTAATGAGTGAGGTTACATATTTATATGGAAAGCATAAGGGTTTACAAGAGGCGAAATGGGCACTATTGAAGCATGTAGAGTCAAGGTTGCTTTCCGGATGATTGGATGATAAGGCTCACACGCTTTGCCTCTTTACAGCCTGTTCCAGCCTGGCACGCTCTTCCCTTATCCACTCAATGGTCTGATCCCTTCTCCTTAAGCTCCCAAGGTAACATTTCCTTGTTACCGTTTCACTTGGTCGAGTTGGGTAAGTTTTGATCGCGCCATTGGTACGGACGGTACGGCCATGTACGGCCTTGTACGGCCGCCGTACCAGTCACACCACCAAAACCCCCTAAGCTTCTCTCTCTTCTCCTCTTCAACTCCTCTTCTCTCCATACCAATATAATCAACTCAACTCAACAGGTTCCAGCTTCTGCTAAGCTCAAAGCTCACTCCCATGCCATTTCCAAACCAAGAAGAAGCTTCATGGTCATTTGGCTGTTCAACCTCTTCAAGAAGAAGGTGTGCTCATCAATGGCGTCCAGAAGCTGTTTCTTGGTCGTTTCTCCACTCTTCCATGTCGTCCTGAAGAAAGAAGGCCATTGGAAGCATGTCCAAGCCATTCCCATTCACTGTCCAAGAAGAAAGGTGAAAGCTTTCAACTTGTACCTGGTATGGCGACTCAAAAATGAAGAGAGGAGGTGTCTTAGGCATGGTGGGTTCAAGAGAAAGGTCCATGAAAGAAGGAGATGTAGGAGTTGACACCAACAGCTCGGATCTTCCCATGTACTAAGGAGTTTCAAGGAACTAACACTAGTTCCTTGGCTGTAAGGAAATCTCTTTCTCTTGTATAAAGCTTGAGTGTATGAACAGGTTGTGATGTGATTGGAAACCTGAGGATTGTTTAAAAGATTGCTAAAATGAAGTTGCTTTAGAATCTGTCCCAGGATACTTTAAGAGTCTTGTTTGGGTATTGAAATTGTTTAGTATGCTTAGCTCCGGTTCATAGTGATGCTTGTTGTGATTAATTAAATCTGCTTGCATACATGGAGTGAAACCGAATTTGAAGCTGTTGCATATAGTCTTGTGGCTGTCTTACATTGAAGTATTAGATTCATGTCTAAGTACTGAGTAAAGAAGCTCTTAAGAGTGCCTAAGTAACTTGTCTTGAATCTGTTAGGATCTTACTTGTACTTAGAGATTTAGCTTGCAAAGAATAGAACTTGATAATGCCTTGTGTCTATCTGTTGCATTGCTTGTGATATTGGGAATCAAACTTGATAATTTATTAATCAAGATTTGACATCATACTACTGACTGAAAATGGTTAAATGCTTAATGTCAGTTCTAAATTAACTTGTCTTGTTAAGATGATAGATTATATTATCTAATCATGCTTGCTTTCATGAGTTAGAAACTGATTAAGATTAATGCATACTGCCTTGTATTGTTGCATTTAGATTAAAATCTAAGTTGCATAAAATTGCCTAAATACTTTTGACTTGAATCTGATAAGGTCTTGCTTAGTATTTAGAGAATGGTTGCTTTGCATAGATAAGAACTTGACATTGTCTTGATTCTATCTAATGTTATAAAGCTTGAGACATTGGTGATCAAACTTGATGAAGTCAAGGAATTGATCCCAATGCAATTGTGACTTATCTTTGCTAGAGTTTGAGTGATGTTTCAGGTTCAACAA
>NW_022610114.1:0-24507 GCF_000309985.2 Brassica rapa
GGAATAGGACAGCTTCTTTGTCATTCCTAATCAAACCAGGATGAATCGTGATGTAAAGAAGCTTGATTTTGATACATAAAGTAATGGAGAATCACTAGGAAGTTGAATAAATCTCATAGGAGTTAGATGAAGAAGCTATCCCACTTTCAATCAGGTGATCCCATTTTTTCCTGTTTGGGAATATGACAGCTTCTTTGTCATTCTAATCAAACCAGGATGAATCGCGATGTAAGAAGCTTGATTTTGATACATAAAGTAATGGAGAATCACTAGGAAGTTGAATAAATCTCATAGGAGTTAGGATGAAGGCTATCCCACTTTCAAATCAGGTGATCCCAGTTTTCCTGTTTGGGAATATGACAGCTTCTTTGTCATTCTAATCAAACCAGGATGAATTTGATGTAAGAAGCTTGATTTTGATACATAAAGTAATGGAGAATCACTAGGAAGTTGAAGAAATCTCATAGGAGTTAGGATGAAGAAGCTATCCCACTTCCAAATCAGGTGATCCCAGTTTTCCTGTTTGGGAATATGACAGCTTCTTTGTCATTCTAATCAAACCAGGATGAATCGTGATGTAAGAAGCTTGATTTTGATACATAAAGTAATGGTGAATCACTAGGAAGTTGAATAAATCTCATAGGAGTTAGGATGAAGAAGCTATCCCACTTTCAAATCAGGTGCTCACACTTTTGCTGTTTGGGAATATGACAGCTTCTTTGTTATTCTAATCAAACCAGAATGAATCGGGATGTAAGAAGCTTGATTTTGATACATAAAGTAATGGAGAATCACTAGGAAGTTGAAGAAATCTCATAGGAGTTAGGATGAAGAAGCTATCCCACTTTCAAATCAGGTGATCCCACTTTTCCTGTTTGGGAATATAACAGCTTCCTTGTCATTCTAATCAAACCAGGATGAATCGCGATATAAGAAGCTTGATTTTGATACATAAAGTAATGGAGAATCACTAGGAAGTTGAATAAATCTCATTGGAGTTAGGATGAAGAAGCTATCCCACTTTCAAATCAGGTGATCCCAGTTTTCCTGTTTGGGAATATGACAGCTTCTTTGTCATTCTAATCAAACCAGGATGAATCGCGATGTAAGAAGCTTGATTTTGATATATAAAGTAATGGAGAATCATAGGAAGTTGAATAAATCTCATAGGAGTTAGGATGAAGAAGCTATCCCACTTTCAAATCAGGTGATCCCAGTTTTCCTGTTTGGAATATGACAGCTTCTTTGTCATTCTAATCAAACCAGGATGAATCGCGATGTAAGAAGCTTGATTTTGATACATAAAGTAATGGAGAATCACTAGGAAGTTGAATAAATCTCATAGGAGTTAGGATGAAGAAGCTATCCCACTTTCAAATCAGGTGATCCCAGTTTTCCTGTTTGGGAATATAACAGCTTCTTGTCATTCTAATCAAACCAGGATGAATCGATGTAAGAAGCTTGATTTTGATATATAATGTAATGGAGAATCACTAGGAAGTTGAATAAATCTCATAGGAGTTAGGATGAAGAAGCTATCCCACTTTCAAATCAGGTGATCCCAGTTTTCCTGTTTGGGAATATGACAGCTTCTTTGTCATTCTAATCAAACCAGGATGAATCGCGATGTAAGAAGCTTGATTTTGATACATAAAGTAATGGAGAATCACTAGGAAGTTGAATAAATCTCATAGGAGTTAGGATGAAGAAGCTATCCCACTTTCAAATCAGGTGATCCCAGTTTTCCTGTTTGGGAATATAACAGCTTCTTGTCATTCTAATCAACCAGGATGAATCGCGATGTAAGAAGCTTGATTTTGATACATAAAGTAATGGAGAATCACTAGGAAGTTGAATAAATCTCATAGGAGTTAGGATGAAGAAGCTATCCCACTTTCAAATCAGGTGATCCCAATTTTCCTGTTTGGGAATATGACAGCTTCTTTGTCATTCTAATCAAACCAGGATGAATCGCGATGTAAGAAGCTTGATTTTGATATATAAGTAATGGAGAATCACTAGGAAGTTGAATAATCTCATAGGAGTTAGGATGAAGAAGCTATCCCACTTTCAAATCAGGTGATCCCAGTTTTCCTGTTTGGGAATATGACAGCTTCTTTGTCATTCTAATGAAACCAGGATGAATCGCGATGTAAGAAGCTTGATTTTGATACATAAAGTAATGGAGAATCACTAGGAAGTTGAATAAATCTCATAGGAGTTAGGATGAAGAAGCTATCCCACTTTCAAATCAGGTGATCCCAGTTTTCCTGTTTGGGAATAACAGCTTCCTTGTCATTCTAATCAAACCAGGATGAATCACGATGTAAGAAGCTTGATTTTGATATATAAAGTAATGGAGAATCACTAGGAAGTTGAATAAATCTCATAGGAGTTAGGATGAAGAAGCTATCCCACTTTCAAATCAGGTGATCCCAGTTTTCCTGTTTGGGAATATGACAGCTTCTTTGTCATTCTAATCAAACCAGGATGAATCGCGATGTAAGAAGCTTGATTTTGATATATAAAGTAATGGAGAATCACTAGGAAGTTGAATAAATCTCATAGGAGTTAGGATGAAGAAGCTATCCCACTTTCAAATCAGGTGATCCCAGTTTTCCTGTTTGGGAATATGACAGCTTCTTTGTCATTCTAATCAAACCAGGATGAATCGCGATGTAAGAAGCTTGATTTTGATACATAAAGTAATGGAGAATCACTAGGAAGTTGAATAAATCTCATAGGAGTTAGGATGAAGAAGCTATCCCACTTTCAAATCAGGTGATCCCAGTTTTCCTGTTTGGGAATATGACAGCTTCTTTGTCATTCTAATCAACCAGGATGAATCGCGATGTAAGAAGCTTGATTTTGATACATAAAGTAATGGAGAATCACTAGGAAGTTGAATAAATCTCATAGGAGTTAGGATGAAGAAGCTATCCCACTTTCAAATCAGGTGATCCCAGTTTTCCTGTTTGGGAATATGACAGCTTCTTTGTCATTCTAATCAAACCAGGATGAATCGCGATGTAAGAAGCTTGATTTTGATACATAAAGTAATGGAGAATCACTAGGAAGTTGAATAAATCTCATAGGAGTTAGGATGAAGAAGCTATCCCACTTTCAAATCAGGTGATCCCAGTTTTCCTGTTTGGGAATATGACAGCTTCTTTGTCATTCTAATCAAACCAGGATGAATCGCGATGTAAGAAGCTTGATTTTGATACATAAAGTAATGGAGAATCACTAGGAAGTTGAATAAATCTCATAGGAGTTAGGATGAAGAAGCTATCCCACTTTCAAATCAGGTGATCCCAGTTTTCCTGTTTGGGAATATGACAGCTTCTTTGTCATTCTAATCAAACCAGGATGAATCGCGATGTAAGAAGCTTGATTTTGATATATAAAGTAATGGAGAATCACTAGGAAGTTGAATAAATCTCATAGGAGTTAGGATGAAGAAGCTATCCCACTTTCAAATCAGGTGATCCCAGTTTTCCTGTTTGGGAATATGACAGCTTCTTTGTCATTCTAATCAAACCAGGATGAATCTTGATGTAAGAAGCTTGATTTTGATACATAAAGTAATGGTGAATCACTAGGAAGTTGAAGAAATCTCATAGGAGTTAGGATGAAGAAGCTATCCCACTTCCAAATCAGGTGATCCCAGTTTTCCTGGTTGGGAATATGACAGCTTCTTTGTCATTCTAATCAAACCAGGATGAATCGCAATGTAAGAAGCTTGATTTTGATACATAAAGTAATGGAGAATTACTAGGAAGTTGAATAAATCTCATAGGAGTTAGGATGAAGAAGCTATCCCACTTTCAAATCAGGTGCTCCAGTTTTCCTGTTTGGGAATATGACAGCTTCTTTGTTATTCTAATCAAACCAGAATGAATCGGGATGTAAGAAGCTTGATTTTGATACATAAAGTAATGGAGAATCACTAGGAAGTTGAATAAATCTCATAGGAGTTAGGATGAAGAAGCTATCCCACTTTCAAATCAGGTGATCCCACTTTTCCTGTTTGGGAATATAACAGCTTCCTTGTCATTCTAATCAAACCAGGATGAATCGCGATGTAAGAAGCTTGATTTTGATACATAAAGTAATGGAGAATCACTAGGAAGTTGAATAAATCTCATAGGAGTTAGGATGAAGAAGCTATCCCACTTTCAAATCAGGTGATCCCAGTTTTCCTGTTTGGGAATATGACAGCTTCTTTGTCATTCTAATCAAACCAGGATGAATCGCGATGTAAGAAGCTTGATTTTGATACATAAAGTAATGGAGAATCACTAGGAAGTTGAATAAATCTCATAGGAGTTAGGATGAAGAAGCTATCCCACTTTCAAATCAGGTGATCCCAGTTTTCCTGTTTGGGAATATGACAGCTTCTTGTCATTCTAATCAAACCAGGATGAATCGCGATGTAAGAAGCTTGATTTTGATACATAAAGTAATGGAGAATCACTAGGAAGTTGAATAAATCTCATAGGAGTTAGGATGAAGAAGCTATCCCACTTTCAAATCAGGTGATCCCAGTTTTCCTGTTTGGGAATATAACAGCTTCCTTGTCATTCTAATCAAACCAGGATGAATCGCGATGTAAGAAGCTTGATTTTGATACATAAAGTAATGGAGAATCACTAGGAAGTTGAATAAATCTCATAGGAGTTAGGATGAAGAAGCTATCCCACTTTCAAATCAGGTGATCCCAGTTTTCCTGTTTGGGAATATGACAGCTTCTTTGTCATTCTAATAAAACCAGGATGAATCACGATGTAAGAAGCTTGATTTTGATATATAAAGTAATGGAGAATCACTAGGAAGTTGAATAAATCTCATAGGAGTTAGGATGAAGAAGCTATCCCACTTTCAAATCAGGTGATCCCAGTTTTTCGGTTTGGGAATATGACAGCTTCTTTGTTATTCTAATCAAACCAGGATGAATCGCGATGTAAGAAGCTTCATTTGATACATAAAGTAATGGAGAATCATTAGGAAGTTGAATAAATCTCATAGGAGTTAGGATGAAGAAGCTATCCCACTTTCAAATCAGGTGATCCCAGTTTCCTGTGTCGGAATATGATAGCTTCCTTGTCATTCTAATCAAACCAGGATGAATCGCGATGTAAGATGCTTGATTTTGATACATAAAGTATTGGAGAATCACTAGGAAGTTGAATAAATCTCATAGGAGTTAGGATGAAGAAGCTATCCCACTTTCAAACCAGGTGATCCTAGTTTTCCTGTTTGGGAATATGACAGCTTCTATGTTATTCTAATCAAACCAGGATGAATCGCGATGTAAGAAGCTTGATTCGATACATAAAGTAATGGAGAATCACTAGGAAGTTGAATAAATCTCATAGGAGTTAGGATGAAGAAGCTATCCCACTTTCAAATCAGGTGATCCCAGTTTTCCTGTTTGGGAATATGACAGCTTCCTTGTCATTCTAATCAAACCAGGATGAATCGCGATGTAAGAAGCTTGATTTTGATACATAAAGTAATGGAGAATCACTAGGAAGTTGAATAAATCTCATAGGAGTTAGGATGAAGAAGCTATCCCACTTTCAAATCAGGTGATCCCAGTTTTCCTGTTTGGGAATATGACAGCTTCTTTGTCATTCTAATCAAACCAGGATGAATCGCGATGTAAGAAGCTTGATTTTGATACATAAAGTAATGGAGAATCACTAGGAAGTTGAATAAATCTCATAGGAGTTAGGATGAAGAAGCTATCCCACTTTCAAATCAGGTGATCCCAGTTTTCCTGTTTGGGAATATGACAGCTTCTTTGTCATTCTAATCAAACCAGGATGAATCGCGATGTAAGAAGCTTGATTTTGATACATAAAGTAATGGAGAATCACTAGGAAGTTGAATAAATCTCATAGGAGTTAGGATGAAGAAGCTATCCCACTTTCAAATCAGGTGATCCCAGTTTTCCTGTTTGGGAATATGACAGCTTCTTTGTCATTCTAATCAAACCAGGATGAATCGCGATGTAAGAAGCTTGATTTTGATACATAAAGTAATGGAGAATCACTAGGAAGTTGAATAAATCTCATAGGAGTTAGGATGAAGAAGCTATCCCACTTTCAAATCAGGTGATCCCAGTTTTCCTGTTTGGGAATATGACAGCTTCTTTGTCATTCTAATCAAACCAGGATGAATCGCGATGTAAGAAGCTTGATTTTGATACATAAAGTAATGGAGAATCACTAGGAAGTTGAATAAATCTCATAGGAGTTAGGATGAAGAAGCTATCCCACTTTCAAATCAGGTGATCCCAGTTTTCCTGTTTGGGAATATGACAGCTTCCTTGTCATTCTAATCAAACCAGGATGAATCGCGATGTAAGAAGCTTGATTTTGATACATAAAGTAATGGAGAATCACTAGGAAGTTGAATAAATCTCATAGGAGTTAGGATGAAGAAGCTATCCCACTTTCAAATCAGGTGATCCCAGTTTTCCTGTTTGGGAATATGACAGCTTCTTGTCATTCTAATCAAACCAGGATGAATCGCGATGTAAGAAGCTTGATTTTGATACATAAAGTAATGGAGAATCACTAGGAAGTTGAATAAATCTCATAGGAGTTAGGATGAAGAAGCTATCCCACTTTCAAATCAGGTGATCCCAGTTTTCCTGTTTGGGAATATGACAGCTTCTTTGTCATTCTAATCAAACCAGGATGAATCGCGATGTAAGAAGCTTGATTTTGATACATAAAGTAATGGAGAATCACTAGGAAGTTGAATAAATCTCATAGGAGTTAGGATGAAGAAGCTATCCCACTTTCAAATCAGGTGATCCCAGTTTTCCTGTTTGGGAATATGACAGCTTCTTTGTCATTCTAATCAAACCAGGATGAATCGCGATGTAAGAAGCTTGATTTTGATACATAAAGTAATGGAGAATCACTAGGAAGTTGAATAAATCTCATAGGAGTTAGGATGAAGAAGCTATCCCACTTTCAAATCAGGTGATCCCAGTTTTCCTGTTTGGGAATATGACAGCTTCTTTGTCATTCTAATCAAACCAGGATGAATCGCGATGTAAGAAGCTTGATTTTGATACATAAAGTAATGGAGAATCACTAGGAAGTTGAATAAATCTCATAGGAGTTAGGATGAAGAAGCTATCCCACTTTCAAATCAGGTGATCCCAGTTTTCCTGTTTGGGAATATGACAGCTTCTTTGTCATTCTAATCAAACCAGGATGAATCGCGATGTAAGAAGCTTGATTTTGATACATAAAGTAATGGAGAATCACTAGGAAGTTGAATAAATCTCATAGGAGTTAGGATGAAGAAGCTATCCCACTTTCAAATCAGGTGATCCCAGTTTTCCTGTTTGGGAATATGACAGCTTCTTTGTCATTCTAATCAAACCAGGATGAATCGCGATGTAAGAAGCTTGATTTTGATACATAAAGTAATGGAGAATCACTAGGAAGTTGAATAAATCTCATAGGAGTTAGGATGAAGAAGCTATCCCACTTTCAAATCAGGTGATCCCAGTTTTCCTGTTTGGGAATATGACAGCTTCTTTGTCATTCTAATCAAACCAGGATGAATCGCGATGTAAGAAGCTTGATTTTGATACATAAAGTAGTGGAGAACCATTAGGAAGTTGAATAAATCTCATAGGAGTTAGGATGAAGAAGCTATCCCACTTTCAAATCAGGTGATCCCAATTTTCCTGTTTGGGAAAATGACAGCTTCTTTGTCATTCTAATCAAACCAGAATGAATCACGATGTAAGAAGCTTGATTTTGATACATAAAGTAATGGAGAATCACTAGGAAGTTGAATAAATCTCATAGGAGTTAGGATGAAGAAGCTATCCCACTTTCAAATCAGGTGATCCCAGTTTTCCTGTTTGGGAATATGATAGCTTCTTTGTCATTCTAATCAAACCAGGATGAATCTTGATGTAAGAAGCTTGATTTTGATACATAAAGTAATGGAGATCACTAGGAATTTGAATAAATCTCATAGGAGTTAGGATGAAGAAGCTATCCCACTTTCAAATCAGGTGATCCCACTTTTCCTGTTTGGAATATGACAGCTTCTTTGTCATTCTAATCAAACCAGAATGAATCGTGATGTAAGAAGCTTGATTTTGATACATAAAGTAATGGAGAATCACTAGGAAGTTGAATAAATCTCATAGGAGTTAGGATGAAGAAGCTATCCCACTTTCAAATCAGGTGATCCCAGTTTTCCTGTTTGGGAATATGACAGCTTCTTTGTCATTCTAATCAAACCAGGATGAATCGTGATGTAAGAAGCTTGATTTTGATACATAAAGTAATGGTGAATCACTAGGAAGTTGAAGAAATCTCATAGGAGTTAGGATGAAGAAGCTATCCCACTTTCAAATCAGGTGATCCCAGTTTTCCTGTTTGGGAATATGACAGCTTCTTTGTCATTCTAATCAAACCAGGATGAATCGTGATGTAAGAAGCTTGATTTTGATACATAAAGTAATGGTGAATCACTAGGAAGTTGAATAAATCTCATAGGAGTTAGGATGAAGAAGCTATACCACTTTCAAATCAGGTGCTCACACTTTTGCTGTTTGGGAATATGACAGCTTCTTTGTCATTCTAATCAAACCAGGATGAATCACGATGTAAGAAGCTTGATTTTGATATATAAAGTAATGGAGAATCACTAGGAAGTTGAAGAAATCTCATAGGAGTTAGGATGAAGAAGCTATCCCACTTTCAAATCAGGTGATCCCAGTTTTCCTGTTTGGGAATATAACAGCTTCCTTGTCATTCTAATCAAACCAGGATGAATCGCGATGTAAGAAGCTTGATTTTGATACATAAAGTAATGGAGAATCACTAGGAAGTTGAAGAAATCTCATAGGAGTTAGGATGAAGAAGCTATCCCACTTTCAAATCAGGTGATCCCAGTTTTCCTGTTTGGGAATATGACAGCTTCTTTGTCATTCTAATCAAACCAGGATGAATCGCGATGTAAGAAGCTTGATTTTGATACATAAAGTAATGGAGAATCACTAGGAAGTTGAAGAAATCTCATAGGAGTTAGGATGAAGAAGCTATCCCACTTTCAAATCAGGTGATCCCAGTTTTCCTGTTTGGGAATATGATAGCTTCTTTGTCATTCTAATCAAACCAGGATGAATCGTGATGTAAGAAGCTTGATTTTGATACATAAAGTAGTGGAGAACCATTAGGAAGTTGAATAAATCTCATAGGAGTTAGGATGAAGAAGCTATCCCACTTTCAAATCAGGTGATCCCAGTTTTCCTGTTTGGGAATATGACAGCTTCTTTGTCATTCTAATCAAACCAGAATGAATCGCGATGTAAGAAGCTTGATTTTGATACATAAAGTAATGGAGAATCACTAGGAAGTTGAAGAAATCTCATGGGAGTTAGGATGAAGAAGCTATCCCACTTTCAAATCAGGTGATCCCAGTTTTCCTGTTTGGGAATATGATAGCTTTTTTGTCATTCTAATCAAACCAGGATGAATCGTGATGTAAGAAGCTTGATTTTGATACATAAAGTAATGGTGAATCACTAGGAAGTTGAATAAATCTCATAGGAGTTAGGACGAAGAAGCTATCCCACTTTCAAAGCAGGTGATCCCACTTTTCCTGTTTGGGAATATGACAGCTTCTTTGTCATTCTAATCAAACCAGAATGAATCGTGATGTATGCAGCTTGATTTTGATACATAAAGTAATGGAGAATCACTAGGAAGTTGAATAAATCTCATTGGAGTTAGGATGAAGAAGCTATCCCACTTTCAAATAAGGTGATCCTAGTTTTCCTGTTTGGGAATATAACAGCTTCCTTGTCATTCTAAAAGAACCCGGATGAATCGCGATGTAAGAAGCTTGATTTTGATATATAAAGTAATGGAGAATCACTAGGAAGTTGAATAAATCTCATAGGAGTTAGGATGAAGAAGCTATCCCACTTTCAAATCAGGTGATCCCAGTTTTCCTGTTTGGGAATATGACAGCTTCTTTGTCATTCTAATCAAACCAGGATGAATCGCGATGTAAGAAGCTTGATTTTGATACATAAAGTAATGGAGAATCACTAGGAAGTTGAAGAAATCTCATAGGTATGACTTTTGAGAAATGTAAGATAGAATCTGAGTTTATAAGAGAATAAGAGATAGATTAAGAAAGAGTAAGAGATTATGAGACTAATGGAGAATCATTGTGAAATGTGTAGAGAGATTTAGTAATTAGAACTGTCTAACTTTCATTAATGATCTTGGGTTACAATATATAGTAAGGGGAGCTTAGGGTTTTCGATTACAAAGGATAAGGAAAGCATGTGAAGTCAAAAGGAGGAGGAGCCTATATTTGAATCCGGCCAATGAGCTTCTCCAAGTGTGTGAGGCATCTAGCATCTTCCCATAGATGCTGTTTACTTTCCAGTCCATGCCAGACTGTCAGTCCGCGCCTCAGCCCTTCTTCCTCCGCGGTCTTATCCACTCCAAAGCTTACCCTCCTCTCCACTAAGTTACCTTGGTAACTTAGTTTTACCTTGGTGAGTTTGGTTGATGTCCTATGTACGGATGGTACGGCCTGTACGGCCTTGTACGGATCACTCAACCCAAACTCACCTCTTCTTCCATACTTCATCTCTTCCTCTAATGCCTCAACTCCCTTAGCTCCTCTTCTCATATACTTAACTCTGATCAACACTCCCCCTCAAGCTTAGCTTTGTGAAAGCCTAAGCTTGGACAGCTATGAGATCTTCCTCATTAAAAACCTTACCAAGGAAAACCCATTGGGATAAAACCTTGATAAGGGAAAAAGAGTAAAGACCTCACAGCCAAAGGGGATCAGCTCCTTCTCTTCCCAAGATCAATGAGGCCCAACCTGATGTGAATGGACTCCATTGTCTTCTGTCTTGCAGCCTTGGTGAACACATCAGCCAACTGATCTTCACTCCTTGTGTAGCATGGCAAGATGACTCCTAAGTATTAGATTTTGTGATTTAAAGAGTGATTAAGTTTAATCTGAGAATTAAAGAGATTGGAGATTAAGAACAAGAGAGAG
Organism: Brassica rapa; assembly: GCF_000309985.2. Lineage (NCBI taxonomy): Eukaryota > Viridiplantae > Streptophyta > Magnoliopsida > Brassicales > Brassicaceae > Brassica > Brassica rapa. Next base: position 11,077 of record NW_022610114.1, read on the forward strand.
ACTAGAGAGAGAGACTCAAAACTCCATTAATTAATTATGAGAGAGTTTACATCAGATATATACAAAAGGAAGAAGCATTTTCGAAATCAATCTAAGGGGATAAGATAAGCATGTGTAGTCAAAGGCCAGGCTGTTAATCCCATGGCTGAGATTGCTCACATGCTTCTACTAGTGCTAAAGCACTCTTCTCCTTTCCAGCCAGTGACAGCCTGTCCAATTCTCCTCTCTTATCCCTTCCCATACTCAGATCAAGTGTAGACAACCTAAGGTAACTTCTCCTTGCCATCCGAGTTACCCTGGTTACTATGGTAACTTCTTTAGTTACCACAGTAACAATAAAGTTACTGTGGTAACTCTCCAAAGTTACTGTCTGCTCCAACTCTCTTCCTCTCTCAATATATCAACTCTTTATTCTCTCATCTCAACACTCCCCCTCAAGCTTGACCATGTGGAACAAGTCAAGCTTGGAAGGACCATGAGATCTCCCTCATTAAAACCTCATTAAAGAAAACCCATTGGGACAAAACCTTAATGAGGAAAAAGAGTAGAGATCACATGATCAGGAGAGTGTATAGACTAGCCCTTAGGCGAGAGATCAATGAGTCCTAACCTGATGTGTATGGACTCCATTGTCTTTTGCCTTGCTGCCTTTGTGAACACATCTGCTAACTGATCCTCACTCCGAGTATAACAAGGTAGAATCACCCCAAGAATCATCATCTGCCTCACCTTGTGACAATCAACCTCAATGTGCTTTGTTCTCTCATGGAACACAGAATTAGATGCAATGTGGATAGCTGCTTGATTATCACAATGCATTGTCATTGGCGTTGCTTGAATAATCTCCAGATGCTTCAAAATCCCTTTTATCCACACCAGCTCATTTGTAAGCTTCAGCATTGCTCTATACTCGGCCTCAGCACTGGAACAAGACACTACCTTCTGCTTCTTACTCTTCCAAGTGACCAAGTTACCACCAATGAATGTACAATAGCCTGTGGTTGATCTTCTGTCTGCTCGGTCCCCAGCCCAATCTGCATCACAGTAGCCTACAACCTCAGTACTCTTGTTACATCCCATCCATACTCCAAGACCAGTAGTTCCATTCAGATACATCAAGATCCTTTCCACCATCCGCCAGTGGTGCTCCTTAGGAACTTGCATGTGTTGACTGACTTGATTCACCGCAAAGCACACATCAGGTCTAGTAATGGTAAGATAAATCAACTTCCCCACTAGCTTCCTATACAGCTTAGGATCATGGAATGGCTTGCTATCCTCAATCTCCCCCTCACGTGGAACCTTGTAACCATCCTCCATTGGCATCTTGGCTGTCTTTCCTCCATAGGCATCTGCTCCCTTCAAGAGATCAATCACATACTTCCTTTGAGACATAAACAATCCTTCCTTTGATCTGCATATCTCAATCCCAAGAAAATACTTCATTTCCCCCAAGTCTTTAATCTCAAAGCTTGCCTTGAGATACTCCTTTGTAGCCTTGATGCCTTCCTTATCACTGCCTGTGATGATGATATCATCCACATACACAAGCAATACCACAATACCAGATGAGGTGGTTAGGGTAAAGAGAGTGTGATCCAATTCTGACTTTCTGAACCCTCTCCCATTCAGTGTAGTACTCAACTTGTTGTACCACGCCCTTGGAGACTGCTTGAGACCGTAGATAGCTTTCCTCAACCTCAACACATTACCCTTCTTTACTAGATGTTCAAGACCTGGTGGTGGATGCATGTATACTTCATCTTCCAACTCTCCTTGAAGAAATGCATTCTTCACATCCATTTGCCACAAATCCCACTCAAGATTCACAGCTAAAGATAATACAATCCTGATAGTGTGAAGTTTAGCCACAGGAGCAAAGGTCTCAACATAGTCCTCACCATATGTCTGAGTAAATCCTCTTGCCACCAACCTAGACTTGCGCCTCTCTATTCTTCCATCAGGATGAAACTTGATTGTGAACACCCATTTACTAGTCACTGCCTTCTTCCCTTTAGGCAGCTCACTCTCATACCATGTTTCATTCTTAATCATAGCTCCGGACTCATCAGCAACTGAATCTCTCCACTCCTTTAAAGCCATAGCTTCTTCATATGTCCTTGGAATATAGCTCTCGTCCAAGCTTACTGTGAAGGCTGTATGCTCGTCCGGAAACTCTGCAAAGGAACACATAGCTTGAGAAGGATGCTCCACAGCCTGGGCATTGTAGTACACTCTCGTGTTTACCCAGTTGGAAGCATCTCTCTTCACCCTTGTGCTCCTCCTTAGCTCCTGAACTTGTTCTTCTTGTGGCTCTTGCCCATCTTCACTTGATTGAGCACCACTCTCATTTGACCCATCTCCTTCACTAGACTGAGTACCACTCTCATCTGAGCCAGTAGACTCTCTTTGCCCATCTCCACTAGACTGAGCACCACTCTCTACTTCTGTGTCACCTCTTGATTATGCTGGCCTGAATCTTGATTTTGCACTTGCTCATGAGATTCAGTTCCATTCCCCCTCTCATGATCAAGAGGAGTTGTTCTTTCAGCTTCACTAGTCGGATTGGAAGACTCTCTTCTTCCAGATTCCTGATCCTGGGATAACCCTATCCCTAGCTTCTCCAACAGCACCCTCAGTGTTGTTGCTCTATCAGATGGAGCTTGAGACAAATCCTTCAGATTTTCCCACTCCTTTTCTTCATAATACCCTTTTGATTCAATAAACTTCACTTCTCTAGATACCATCACTCTCCTTGCTTCAGGATCATAGCACTTGTATCCCTTCTGAGTGATAGAGTATCCAATGAACATAGCCTTAGTGCTCTTTGCCTCCAGCTTGTTTCTCTGTTCTCCTGGACTCATGACATAGCATACACACCCAAATACCCGTAGGTGATCAATAAAAGGCTTGCTCTTATTCAGCACCTCAAATGGAGACAGATTCTTCAGTATCTTGGTTGGGACCCGGTTGATGAGATAGCAAGCAGTCTGTACAGCATCTCCCCAAAAACGTTTTGGGACATTTGCATGAAACATCATCGACCTAGCAACCTCCATCAAGTGCCTATTCTTCCTCTCAGCTACACCATTCTGCTGTGGTGTGTAGGGACAACTGGTCTGATGCACAATCCCATGCTTGGCTAGATGACTCTTGAAGGCATTGCTGATGTATTCACCTCCATTGTCTGATCTCAGTACCTTCACAGTAGCATTGTATTGATTAGATACATATGCTTGGAAGTTCATAAACGCTTCTAGCACCTTATCTTTAGATGGAAGCAATGTGAGCCATGTATACTTAGACTTCTCATCAATGAATGTTACAAAGTATTTATGGCTGTCTCTAGACATGCATGGAGCGGTCCACACATCCGAGTGAACTAGATCAAAGCAATGCTCATAAGTAGTCTTAGATGTTGGGAAAACAGTCCTACAATGCTTTCCTAATATGCATGCTTCACAATCCAAGTGATTGAATGACATATTAGGGATTATCAATTCAATGGCACGAGCATGAGGATGTCCTAATCTAGCATGCCAAGTAATACTATCAATCTTCTCAGCAGTACTACTCAAGCAAATAGAATCAAAGGGATTAGAGGTCTTAGCCAAGTCGAGGTGGTATAGCTGATTCTTGCTGTCTCCTCTGCCAATGACTCTCCCAGTCTTCAAATCTTGAAACTCAACTTCATCAGGTCTGAATACTACTTGACAATCAAGATCAATGGTAGCTTTCTTCACAGATAATAGATTTGAAGTGAACTGAGGCATGTAGAAGGCAGCCGTGTCCTTCTCAAACAGTTTGAGCTTTCCCACTCCTTCTATTGGGATCATAGCACCATTAGCTATCCTAACACTCCCTGTTGCAGCCTTGATCTCACTTATAAGCCTCCTATCACTGATCATATGATGACTTGCTCCAGAATCAATCACCATGGGTTTAGAAGCTCCGGATTGTATAGCATGCTTCTTGCTTGCTGCTAAGGCTTGTACATGTTCCATGAACACTCTCCATTCCTTCCTGGTGATGCGATCATCAGCTCCACTCCCTTTCTCCTGCTCTCTTAACACCCCACTGTCTTCTACTGATTCCCCCATGTAGGCTGAGTAAGAACACTCTCCCACAACTCTCTTCCGACCCTTTCCTATGTTGATATAAGCTTTGGATAGCATTCTGCACCTCCTCCTCTTCCGGAAGCCCTCACTCCTACTCCCGGTTAGCCTCCATGAGCCCTCACTCCTACTCATGGTTAGCTTCTGGAAGCTCTCACTCCTACTCCCATTTGGCTTCCATGAGCTCTCACTCCTACTCATGGTTAGCCTCTCATCATTTCTCATTATCTCATACGCCCTTCTTATAAGCACACAGATCTCTTCCATTTCCGGAAGCTGTTCCCCTCTTAGAACCATCTCCACCAGCCACCCATATGATGACTCCATGCTCGCCAAGAGCTTCAAGACCATCTCTTGCTCTGGTGTAGCATCCCCATCCACATGGGATCTCAACCCTTGTAGTTCAACCCACAAGTGTTGTAGCTTCCTCACATGGTTATTGAACTCTTCTCTTCCTTGCTTAGCTTCACTGATCACATTCTTGACTTCATACACTCTCCTAAGATTGATCTTGTTCTCATAAACATCTTCAATCTTCTCAAGCAGTATACTTTCTTCAAGACTAAAGCAATCTCCACTTGTTTCTCTTGCTGTCTGATCTTTCTCAGCAGCTTTACCCTTCAAAGACTCTTCCTTCTCATGGTTTCTCCAAACTCCACACCTTTTCAGAGTTGTTTTCATTTGTGAGAACCACCCCCACTCATTCCCTCTCTCTTTCTTCTCTTCACGCCTTGTTGTACCAGATTGAAGCAGCTCCATTTCCTTTAGCCTAAAGCAACAACCTTTAGCCTAGATTTTCCCCCAAATGCTTCTAATCTCACACGCCAAGCTTAACCACAAACTAGACCCCTCTTCTGACCTTGTCAAACACCTAAAGGGACTCCCTTGAGGCTGACTCTCCAAAAGAAACACCAACAGACACAAACTTGACTTTTAAAGGATCTAGCTCTTGAAAAACTCTCAAGAACTCTCAAGAACTCTCAAGAACACTCAAGAACACTCAAGGACATTTAGAAAAACGAAATCACTCTCTCCTTTTAAAGGAACCTGGCTCTGATACCATATTAGATTTTGTGATTTAAAGAGTGATTAAGTTTAATCTGAGAATTAAAGAGATTGGAGATTAAGAACAAGAGAGAGACTAGAGAGAGAGACTCAAAACTCCATTAATTAATTATGAGAGAGTTTACATCAGATATATACAAAAGGAAGAAGCATTTTCGAAATCAATCTAAGGGGATAAGATAAGCATGTGTAGTCAAAGGCCAGGCTGTTAATCCCATGGCTGAGATTGCTCACATGCTTCTACTAGTGCTAAAGCACTCTTCTCCTTTCCAGCCAGTGACAGCCTGTCCAATTCTCCTCTCTTATCCCTTCCCATACTCAGATCAAGTGTAGACAACCTAAGGTAACTTCTCCTTGCCATCCGAGTTACCCTGGTTACTATGGTAACTTCTTTAGTTACCACAGTAACAATAAAGTTACTGTGGTAACTCTCCAAAGTTACTGTCTGCTCCAACTCTCTTCCTCTCTCAATATATCAACTCTTTATTCTCTCATCTCAACAACTAAGATGATCATCTGCCACTTCAATGTGCTTGGTTTCTCTCATGGAACAACGAGTTGGAGGCAATGTGGATAGCAGCTTGGTTTCACAATGCATAGTCATTGGCGTGGCTTGATCAATCTCTAATGCTTCAAGATGCCCTTGATCCACACCAGCTCGTTGGTCAGCTTCAGCATAGCTCTATACTCAGCTTCTGCACTAGAGCAAGACACCACCTTCTGCTTCTTACTCTTCCAAGTAAACAAAGTTGCCTCCAATGAATGTGCAATAGCCTGTGGTTGATTTCCTGTCTGCTCTATCACAAGCCCAATCCGCATCACAGTATCCAACCACTTCAGTGCTCCCATTGCAACCCATCCATACTCCTTGATCAGGTGAGGCATTGAGATACATCAAGATCCTCTCCACCATGCGCCAATGATGCTCCTTAGGCACTTGCATGTGTTGACTCACCTGATTCACAGCAAAGCAAATGTCAGGCCTAGTTATGGTAAGGTAAATCAATTTGCCAACTAGCTTTCTATAGAGTTTAGGATCCTGATAAGGTTTGCTGTCTTCAATCTCCCCCTCTCGTGGGACTTTGTAGCCATCCTCCATAGGCATCCTTGCTGTCTTGCCTCCATAAGCACCTGCACCTTTCAAAAGATCAAGTGTATACTTCCTTTGGGACATGAACAAACCTTCCTTGGATCTACATATCTCAATTCCAAGAAAGTATTTCATTTTCCCAAGTCTTTAATCTCAAACATGGATTTAAGGAACTCCTTGGTTGCTATGATACCTTCCTTATCACTTCCTGTGATAATGATATCATCAACATACACAAGGAGTGCAATCATACCTGAGGGAGTAGTGAGAGTGAAGAGGGTGGTCTAGTTCAGACTTCTTGAAGCCTCGGCCATTCAGAGTAGTACTCAGCTTGTTGTACCAAGCTCTTGGTGATTGCTTCAGTCCATAGATAGCTTTCTTCAGTCTCAACACATTCCTCTTTTCACTAAGTGTTCCAAGCCTGGAGGTGGATGCATATACACTTCATCCTCCAGCTCTCCTTGTAGGAATGCATTCTTCACATCCATTTGCCATAAGCCCCATCCAGGTTCACAGCCAAGCTCAATACAATCCGGATTGTGTGTAGTTTAGCTACTGGTGCAAAGGTCTCAATGTAATCCTCTCCATAAGTTTGAGTGAAACCTCTTGCAACCAGTCTTGACTTCTTCCTCTCAACTGTTCCATCAGCCTTATACTTGATTGTGAAGATCCATCTACTAGTCACAGCCTTCTTCCCTTTTGGTAACTCACTCTCATACCATGTATCATTCTTGATCATAGCTCCTGCCTCAGCTCCAACTGATTCCTTCCATTCCTTATCCATTACTGCCTCTTCATAGCTTCTTGGAATGTAATTCTCATCCAAGTTTACCATAAAAGCACAATGTTCTTCAGGGTATTGAGCAAAGGAGCACACAGCTTGAGAGGATGCTCCACAGCTTGGGCATTGTAGTACACTCGCGTGTTTACCCAACTGGAAGGATCCTTCCTCAGCCTTGTGCTTCTTCTCAATACAGGTTGTTCTTGTTCTTGAACCGGTTCATCTTGTGTACTTGGTTCTTGAACTCCACTCTGATGTTCTTCATCTTCTTGGCTTTGCTCACCTTGATGATGAGAACCTGAGTTGATCTCTTCTCCTTCTTCACTCAAGCCGACTCCTTCTTGGCCATTTTCTTGAGTTTCAGGTTCACTTCCCCCCTCATGATCAAGGTGAGGTGTTTGTGTAGCTCTAAGCGGTTCATTGGAGCTTCCTCCCTGGCCTCCACCACTCGCAGACTGATCCTGGTTCATCCTGATGCCTAGACCCTCTAGGATAGTCCTTAAGACTCCAGCCTTATCTGATGTGAGATCCTTCAATTCCTCTTGATTCTTCTCCTCATAGTACCCTCTTTCTTCAATGAACTTCACATCTCTAGATACAAGTACTCTTCTAGCTTCTGGATCATAACACTTGTATCCTTTTTGAGTTGTTGAGTAGCCAATGAACATTGCCTTCCTGCTTCTTGCTTCTAACTTGTTTCTCAACTCTCCTGGTACCAGCACATAGCATAAACACCCAAATACTCTTAATTACTCTACTGATTGTTGAGTTGAGTTGCGTATAAGTGTGAAGCAAGTGAGGAGTTGAGACTAAGGAGATGAGTTGAAGCTTGGAAGGTTTGGGCAAGGTCCGTACAAGTCCGTACCGTCCGTACATGACCGTACACATGAAGATGGGGTGAAACCTTGACAAGGGTAAAGAAGTTACTTGCGGTAACTTAAGTGAAGGGAAGGAACTTACCTGGATGCATCAGACCGTTTAGGGATAAGGGTAGAGCGCGCCTTGACAGGCTGGAACAGCTGGAAAGGCAAGAGCATCTCGGTCCAAGATGCTAGATGCTCCGCGCATGTGGAGAAGCTAATGGCTAGTCCAAATGAGCTTATCCTCTCCTGATTGACCTCACATGCTTTAGTCTTCTCTTGATTTCGAAAACCCTTGTATGCTCACACTATATATTGTAACTCATGTCCTTAATGAAAGATTAGACAGTTCTAAACAATCCTTTATGATTTTTAAAGAGATCTCTACTCTGGTAGTATGTGTGTGTGTATAAGCTTCAATGAAGAATGATTAGAGCTTGTTCTAGGTGATTTAGGAAGAGAGATTTGTGAGAGTGTATAAGAGACTTAAGAACAGAGAGATTAAGAGACTTAAGAGACTAGAGAGACTGAGAGAATAAGAGACTGAAGATTAGTGTTTCAGATTAGAGAAGGAGGAGGGGAAACCCCCTAACTCACTTGGTCTTTTACAAATCGACATCCTAAACCTTTATACTAGCTTTACAACTTAGAAAACCCTAGCTAAGAGATAAGGAAAGAAGGGTGGAGATCTTCTGGTTTGAATTGGATGCTTCAGATCACTCTTGGTGCTTTACTAGCTGTTTGTATGCGCCTGATTGGATGAGGGAAAGTATGGTGAGGAGAGCTTGTGTATCTGCCCTTTTAACTGTCCAGATACACAACCTTGCTTGCTCTTCCTTTCCAGCTGTAGCCAGCCTGTCGTGGACCATTCTAAACAATCCCATACTTCCCATACTTGGCGCCAACTCTTGTTTGAATCTTCTTGCCACCAAAGCATCTTCTTGATTCCATTTGATGCTTCTCACCATCCCGGACTTTGCACACTCTCATATTAGAGCTTCTCCTTGGCTGTACGGACTTGCCATAACCGTACACCAATGCCCTATATTTGCACAGCCCTCAAATAGCTTCAAATGGTCGAGTCCATCAGTCTTGAGTTGATCATGTCCGTACAGGCCGTACCATCCGTACGGCCGTCCGTACCGGCCTCGCCCTTAAGCTCCCAAACTCCTCCAAAGATCTCCCAACTCTGATTACTACTCTTCTTGATCACTATCTTATCTTTGTACTAGCTTCACATCTCTTCTGAAGCTTCATAGAACTCTTCTTAACATCTTCTAGAGCTTGCCCTATTATTGTACAAGCTCCATCTTCTCTTCAGTTCAACACTCCCCCTCAAGCTTTGACTTTAGGAGATCCTAAGCCAAGCTTGGAACTCTGAAGAGTCTCCCTCATTAAAAACCTTACAAGGAAAACCATTGGGACAAAACCTTGCAAGGGAAAAAGAGTAGAGCTCTTCAAAGCCTAGGGATTAGCCAGTGAGCTCTTGTGCCTTAGAACCAGTGTGGTTGGACACAAGAAGCTCTGGATCACGGCCTAACAGGTGCAGCAACTCTTCACAGCTTTGCGCACACTTCACACTTCATACTTCAGCTTCACCTCTTCATGGAACCGGTTTGAAGTCTCCCCCTCTCAACTGACTTCACAGCCATCTTAGAGAAGCTAGGACACGACCAGATCATCTTCAAAACACTAGTGAGGCTGATCAACACTTCACACACGGCTTGCCCTCTTCATAGAACTGGTTTGGATCTCCCCCTCTCAACAGACTTCTCAGCCATCTTAGAGAAGCAAGGAACTGACCAGGAACATCTTTAGTGAGGCTCAAGCAATGGTACCTGATACATTATCCCAAAGGTGCATCAGTACCTATCAAAAACAAGAAAATGAATATCCTGCATCACACTTGATGCACACAATCTCACAATTCAATCATAATCATCTTAAGTATCTTTTCAAGCACAAGCAATGAATAAGATGAATGAAAAAGATTGAAAAGAGGATTAAAAGTCTAAGGAACTTCCCTTGTGTTTTTGTGAGTTTCCAAACTCTCTCAATGCACCATCTTCCTGGCATCATCAACTTCTTGGAAAGGCAGAATGGATTCATCAGCTTCTCCTCAATCACCTCTCATTGAAGCCGCATTGATGGAGAGCCTTCCTCCTTACTCGCCAAGGCTGCTCTGAACAGCCTCTTGCCTAGACACGCCACTGACTTGGTCCGGTTTGATGATCCTTGTAGAAGCTTTTGCAAAAGACTTGTTACTGACCATGGATCATATGCATTAAGACTCCCCTCAAGCTTAGAACCGAAACTAGAAGGAGCTAAGCTTGTGATGATCCTATGCATCTCCATGGTCTAATAACTATCATTTTCATGATAGCTTTCTTCTTGTGAGTTTACTCTCTTCCTTAACTAGGAACTAGGGTGTTTGAATCACCATAGAGAGTCTCACAAGACACACCTCTCATTGCATAATGACCCATGCTACACTTCCTGTAGACTAAGGACTAGATATGTCCAATGGTATTATGCAATGGCTATCTCTCATTGCATACTCAATCACACTACACTTCCTGTAGATTATGGACTAACATGTCCTAGTGATGATATGCAATGGCACAAGACCTTTGTCTCTACATTTTTGGTTGATGGCGAGTTACATGTATCACTTCCCTTGTGTACCTAACACCACCAAAACTCAATGCAAGATCAGATCATCCCATTGGGATCAAACCAAGATCATCCATCCTGTTTGATCACCAATGCCACAATGATATATGATACTTGAAACAAGCTAGACAATCAAGACAGTTTTTTTTTTTTTTTTTTTTTAAAATGCAACACTAGATGAATGCATTAGGTTACACTAACTATATGAATGAAACAGATTCAATCCAAAATGGAACACAAGTCTAGATGATACTTCTGCAATTAAGGCGACAAGAGTGACTCAATTCATGCTTATGCTCACTAGTTTTATTCAAGGCCAATGATTCAAGTAGCTTAGACATACTTCTAAATGCTTATAAGACATCACTGATGGATTTAACTATGGCATAGCAACAATCAGAACTGGATTGAGTCGAGACAAGCAGATTTCATTTCTAACAATGACAATGCAAGTTCTATACAGTTCTCTAAATGCAAAGCTTATATCAGGACATTTGCAATTTAGGCTCATTTTTAAATGCATTACTACATGAATGCACAATCTTAAAGCATTAGCTATATGAATGCAACGGGTTCAATCCATGAGTAATATTAAAGCTCTGCACAACAGTTTCAATCAGAACCAATGATGCAAGCAACTTAGACAATTTCTAATTGATGCAAGACTTTCATTGATGGATTAAACATAGGCAATAGCATCAGATAACACTAGGATTGAACTTAGACAGTATGAGATATGCTTATGTATGCAAAGAACTTATCAATCATGATGCAAGCAGCAGAGACATTCTACTCAATCTACAACACATTCATGATGATTCAAACTATGACAACACTCAAGACAATGCAATAAACAAAACATGAGATTCTGGGACTCTAGACACCACTCACAGCACAATAAAGAAAAACACAAGCTCTTATTAAGGGTTAAGAGGTTTGCTTACAAACAAGAGATCCGAGCTGATCTCTTGAACCTCCATGGGCACAGTTCACTTGAACTTGGCAGGTTTGATGCTTGGATTCAGTATCAACACCTTTCCTTGGCGTGCCCATCCCTCTTGCAATGCTCACTCTCCATGCTTCACTCTTCGGCTGGTGGATCACTCCATGATCGGCTTGCAATGGTCTTGGTTTACATTGCATCACCCTCCTGGTGATGCTCTTTCTTTGCATGTCGACTGTCCTCTCTACACTCATCTGATGTGTAGGCTATGGTGACATTCTATTGTAATGATAAGGAGGAACTTCAAGACCAGGAGCACATCACCCTAACAGCTGCGCTTTAAATCACTGATCCATCCTTTTGCTTTAAGCTTCAAGTACTCTCAGATCACCGGCCTTCCTCATGGCATAGGTGGTGACCTTCTTCTTCTTGTGTGCCTTGAACCAGGAGCTCAACAACCTCGTGCCTGCGCTTCTTAAACCGGCTTCTACACACAAGAACCTTCCCATTGCTCCACACAATGGTTGGTCTTCCGCTTGTATGTCTTGAACCAGGAGCTCAACAACCTCGTGGCCTGCGCTTCTTAAACCAGCTTCTACACACAAGTATCTTCCCATTGCTCCACACAATGGTTCAAGTCTTCCTCTTTTCTTGGATAGGTGGTGAGCAGAGAACACTTCTTGTGAACCTGAAACACCACTCAAACTCCAGCAAGGATAAGACACAAGAGTATTGGGATAAATCCTTGATTAATCATCAGGTTTGATTCCCAATCTCACAAGCAATGCAACAGATAGACACAAGGCATTATCAAGTTCTATTCTTTGCAAGCTAGCTCTCTAAGAACAAGCAAGATCCTAACAGATTCAAGACAAGTTACTTAGGCACTTTTAAAAAGCTTCTTTACTCAGCACTTTAGACATGAATCTAATGCTTCAATGTAAGATAGCCACAAGACTATATGCAACAGCTTTAAATTCAGTTTCAATCCATGTATGCAAGCAGATTCAGTTAATCACTCTAAGCATCACTATGAAACGAAGCTAAGCATATTAATCACATTCAGTCACCAAACAAAGCTCTTAAAGTATCCTGGGACAGATTCTAAACATTTTAATTTATCAATCTTTAACAGTCCTCAGGTTTTCAATCACATCACACATTACAACCAGTCAACAACACAAGCTCATTATCAAGAGGGTTTTAAAATCGCTTACATAAGGAACCAGGTTGGTTCCTTAAACCTCCAAGGGACTGGCCATGGCTTTTGTTGAATCTGAGAGTCTGGATAGTCACCCACCTCTACTCCTTCAGTTCATGACCACCTTCTTGTTTCTCCAGCTCAAAGACTTCCTTTCTCCAAGTCTTCTAGGCGCCATCACCTTGACAGCTTTCATGATGAACCGGGTGAAGAAAGCTCTTGGAGGAGGCGCCTTGGATGAGGTTCGTGAGTCCTCTCCATACACTTCTGCTTCCAATGAGTCTCTCCATCAGTATAGTCAGGAGAAAGGAGAGAGACACGCCCTTCAGTCTTCTTTCTCATGGAGAAACTGAACTCGGATGGGAATGTCTTCAAGGATTGGATTTGAGCTGAGGGTAGAGCTTGTGTGTGCGGAAGCTACAGCTCAGGTTCTGATAAACCTGGCTCTGATACCATATGATTTTTAAAGAGATCTCTACTCTGGTAGTATGGTGTGTGTATAAGCTTCAATGAAGAATGATTAGAGCTTGTTCTAGGTGATTTAGGAAGAGAGATTGTGAGAGTGTATAAGAGACTTAAGAACAGAGAGATTAAGAGACTTAAGAGACTAGAGAGACTGAGAGAATAAGAGACTGAAGATTATTAGTGTTTCAGATTAGAGAAGGAGAGGGGAAACCCCTAACTCACTTGGTCTTTTACAAAT